>NW_008583123.1:0-2382 GCF_000691845.1 Merops nubicus | reverse complement strand
ATAAAAATAATAGAAAATAATAATAATATATAGTTATATTTGTAAAGAATGCTAATGTAACGTAAAATATGAGCTTTAGTTCCCCTACAGCTATATGTAATTTACACCTTTTAAGTAATTGACTTCTTTTAAAGAAAAACAACCACAAAAAAATCATAATTAAAATATGTTTCTTGACAAGCATGTTTTATTCATTTATTTAAAGCAAACACAAACCTTACTCCATAGGTAATACTCAGGGAAGAAACATTTTAAATAAAATCTATTCTCTGTTTAACAAATTATATTCTAGTCACATCAAACAGTATGTCCCAGGAATAGTGCAATCTAATCTGATATTTTCAGCCACTAGTGAAAGGTTCTGGCAACTTCTTATACTTTCCTTTTTTTTAGTGATTATTTACTCAGCTAAGAGTTTTGATTTTTTTTTTTTTTCCTTCCCTCTTCAATTGCTTCTTCTGACATGGCCCTTTGAACTGAATCAAAATTAAATACTCACTACAACTTAAAACAAATCCATCATGCTGTATTCAGCATTCCTGAAAACTTAATGATGCATAAAGATGTCCCTAAAATACCCCTAACAAAGAGAAATCTTGTGCTGTCATCAGCTCTACTTAGAAAAAAATCTCCTGTATAATTTACTTCAAGCTATAACTGCTTTATTTATTAATTTGTTGTAAAAGAAACCTTTTTAATCCAGTTCAAGGTAAGAATGTATTAATAAAAGGATAGAGCACAGAGTCATCATTGAAACTGATTCTTCAGCCCTTGCAGGCAAAACTCAATAGGCTTTTGGTCTACAAGATCAGATCATTGCTAGACTTGGTCCTGCAAAGTGATGATTTTACTCTGGCCCCAGGTGAGAGGTGACTTGTTTCCAGCAGACCCTGGTCAGTATTTTGTAGGAACTGCCCCTTACGAAGCAGAACATTAAAGATTACAGATAATATTTGGTTTTGGCCTTCAAGCCACTTTCATAACACTTAATCACCAGCTACCTATGCACAGAGTAAAGGATCACTGTAATTTTCTGCCACAGTTATGAATTAAAGACTACAGTCAACATTTTTTTTAAGAAAAAGAATCATTTTGAGAAGTAGTTTGAACAATAAACTGTAGATTACTGTAGTGGTCCTCAGTCTGTTTTTACAAATTCTGGCCCAGGTAGGCATGTATCTTGAGCCACACAACACAGGAGAGGACATTTAGTTCCTTTTATCATCATTTATTTGTGACTATATCACAGGGAAAATGTTTGAAAGAATGGGCAGAAAGTTATCACAGGTAATCTAATTATCTTTAAAGTGCAAAATCATACAGACACCAAATCAGTTCCTCCCTGAAAACGCACTGGAAATGATTGAATTCATCTGAAACTATTCCATAATCTTGTTTGAGACAATATTGATAGAATTTGTTTAATGTCAGGGATCTTGAGAGAGAATTTCAGGCAAAAGATTTTGGAATTCCACCTCATTAATTCATTAGGCGTTCACTGTCATGCACTTCTGTATTAAGCAAGGTCTGGACAGGCTGATGCTGAGCACTTCTCTCATAGTATGTACTTTACACTGTACGGAAGTACTATGTAAGCCATTAAGTGCAGGAAAGGTCAGAGTTCTGAATGAAAAGCCTCATCAGCACCTTCTGAGAAGTGAAATCAGTGTGCAGCTATGTAACTCCCACTTCCTGCTGGCAGCTTTTGTCATTCCTTCATCAAAACCAAAAGGAAATATTAAACTGAAGAGAAAAGCTTTTTTTTGACAGTACTTCCAGTCCTGAGCCATGTAGCTGGATGAGTAGCCAATACCTGAGCTGTTCCATAAGAGCTAGCAAAGAGACATCATGCGGGGAAAAGGATTACGTGTGTGGGGAAAGGACACGGTGCTCCCACAGCGTGTCCTAGCACTGCTGAGAGCCTTCACTGGTGCTCATACACAATCCTCAACCTTCACACGGGTAGCAGAGGACCAGGCTGGTCAAAATGCAGTCATACAATCATCAGCCACAGGCTCATAAGTTCAGAGGTACAAATATTTATTTTTCTTGAGATTTCTTCTGTGTTTGTGGTGTTTTTTGTTTGTTTGTTTGTTTGTTTTTCGTACAGAGATAAAGAAGTGCAATATTAGAACTATTTTTGAATGGGTATGACATTCACAATGTCACTGGAAATTAATGCCCCCAAAAATATATTATTTTATATAAATATCTTAGTGACAGAACGAGAGCTTTAATGTGCAGTTCTGAACAAGAAAGGCAGGTTTTATTTATATACGTACATGCATGTAATTTGTGTACGTGTTACATATATAGGTGACTGTGACTTTAACTGTAATCATGGAGGTCTCAGACTCTTCAAAACATATATATATATATATA
>NW_008583122.1:0-1946 GCF_000691845.1 Merops nubicus | reverse complement strand
GGATGGAGGGGAACGCCGGGGTTGCAAGGAAAACCAGAACCAAAAAGTTTTTTCCCTTGAACTCCAACATAGTGTTTATTGATGGATGCACCTCCTGTTTGGTTCGGGCTGAGAGAAGGTACAGCTGGAGGCAGGAACTGGGGCCCTGCAGGGACCTTCAGCTGCCCCGGGCTTTTATTTGTGATGACGCTCGGTGACGGGCTGTGCTCTGGCACCCGATGGACCTTGGACAACTCCTTTTGCTCCCCAAAGCTACAGGAAGAAAATGTTCTTTCTGTAGGGCCCAGATCTTCAGGCTTCCGAGAGGCACTTGCCACGCTTGCCAGTTGATCTTGGCAGCTTAAAGCCGAGCCAACTTTGGAATGTTTTTCTGGAACAGACCGATCCTGTGCATCCTCTGCTCTGGGGAACGCTGCCCCTGCCCCACACTCCTCCTGGGGATCTAGGGCAGATCTCACCGAGTGGAACTCGTCGCTCCTGCTCAGGCCACTCGTCTTTATTCCTATGTCTGGAGAAGAATCTTTGCCCAGATAGCAACTTCAGAGGCCTCCTGACTGCTTGTCCAGCGCTGGCTCCGTGACTTCCACCTTGATGCTGGCGTGAGACGCTGGGAGAACTTCCTCCAGTGGAAGGTTCCCCTTAAGCAGCTGCATCACCAGGGGGCTGTTGGTCTCTGCAGAGGCCACGGGCTGGGCAGGACCCGTTGGCTGCTCGGCTCTCTGGGGCAAGGCCGTGTGTGGTGCCCAGCGCTGAGCCGCAGGCATGGCACCCACTGCTGAGGGGCAGCCCACAGCACAGGCCAGGCCGTCCGGTTCCACAGAGCATGGTGGTCTCATCCTGTCACACCTCTCCGTGCTGCTCTGACAGGAGTCTCTCCCAGCCACCTCCCTGCAGCTGATGCTCCTCAAGCCTTCATCCATCTCCGTGTTCCCATCGGCTACGTCAGCCTCACAGTCGGAGGCGGTGTCCGTCTCGCTGTGTGTACTCTGCACTTCATCCTCTCCCTTGGTCTTCAGCTCTGGCGTCTCCCTCGGTGGCTGATGTGCATTTTCTGCCTCTGCTCCGGGGCACCTCTCCCCCAGGTGCAGAAGTTTTTCAGAGGTATCTATCCTGTTCTGAGAAATAAAGTCATTGTGGAAGGGGGGTTTCGCCAGGGACTCCGTGTCCTGCTCCTCAGGGTGCAGTTTGCCACCACTCTCCTCCTCCACCTGCCCCTCTGCAAAGCTGCTCAGCGCAGGGACCGCCTGCCCCACGCCAGGAGTCACTGCTCTGGACTTACCACTATCGGCCACACATTTCTCCACCAACGTTTCAGAGCCATTAAATCTAATCCTAGACACTATCTCAGGCTCGTGGTATTCTTTACCACTTGGTGACAGCTCTGGCAGAAGAGCAGGACAGCTGGAGGACTTTTCCTTTAGGTCACAAGGATAATCCAGCTGTACGATGGGAGCACCGACACCTTTGAGTTCTGACACAACCCTGTCTCCCACAGGACCCATCACAGCTCCCTGCACCTGAGGACACGACAGACCGTTTACTGGAGGAACCACAAGCTTCAGCTTTGTGCTCTGCCTCTCCTGTGAGGCACCACAGGACGGGGTTTCGGTCCTTGGGTCACGGAGGAGCTGCCCAGGGCTCCCCTCCTGCCTCTCAGAAGTTGCACCGCCCAAGGATGACCCACTCAAGGCATCACAGAACTGCCTCCTAGGCGAACCATCAGCAGGCTGAGCTTCCCCTGCAGCACGCTCCAGATCACCACCTCCCTCGCTCTGTGAGGACAAGGGGCCTCGCCCCGAGGAGAGGAGGGAACTCGCGTGGGCCTCCTGAGCAGCCGCCCCCGGGCTCAGCTGGGGAGGCGACAGTAGTTGTGCTCGCTGTAGATCTGACGAACGCTTTCCGTGAGTTCTCCGGGACCTCCTGTGCCCTGCGCGGCTGCCGGGCTC
>NW_008583121.1:0-2640 GCF_000691845.1 Merops nubicus | reverse complement strand
GCCTCAAACCACAACAGCATGGAAGTACCCTACAGTTCTCTGCCAGCTAACAAAGCAGACAGGTTTTTTCATGGTGTGCACTTTTTAAACAAAATTCTCATTTTCAAGAGGCATTTTTCTTTTTGCTCAGCTCTAAAGCAGAAGAGTTGGAGGTGAACTAAGACCCATATGGTATATAGCAGCCACAGCCTCTAGGTCACAGGACACATCCTCATATCAGACACCAACTGCCAGATCTCAGTAAATATGAATGCTACAAAGTGGGCCAGAAAGAAAGAACAAAATCCTCACATTTTGTTACCACTGGAGGCAGATAGAGACTGAACAGGGAAAGTAAAGCTGATGATAATTTTCCCCTTAAAGGAAATGAAATATGCTCTAGAGATTGAAGTTATGCAGAAAACTGCCATGCTGTTCACCAAAAAAAGCTGTTAGCACTGGTCTACAGCCTGGCATTTACAGATCATCATAAGCTTTAAAGACGTACTAAATTCACCACAGACCAGAAATTTTTTCCTGAAATTGATGTTTAACATCAATTTTAAGCTTTTATATTAATTAAGAAGAAGTAAAAAAAAATTCACCAGATTGTATAGTTAATAGTAAAAGTCTGACTGGAAGTTCTTACTTGGTCTCACTGAAAAGTTCTCCATCAGTACCAAAGGCAATATCAAGGGGAGGCAGAAGTGTCTGCATTGAAAAAGCCACACGGCACAACTCTCGAATCAAAGTCCTGATCACAATGAAGTCAATTTCTGGTGGAAATGAAATCTTTGGGTTGATGTTCATGGAGTGAATTACTTCCTGAAAATAAATACAATTGAGTAATTTGAGCTCACTAGCACTTACTTACATGCAAGTATGACAGTCCCTCCTAAATACGCCTCTCAGTTTTTTATATTTAAAAAAAAAATAAGTCGGTATAAGCTCTCAGCAATCTTGTCTTAGGCTGTTCCAGAATACATTAGCTTCAGAAAATGTGCCGTTATTTTGGAAATGAAGTATGAGCTGCATTTCTGGCACCAATCGTATAAAGGAGATGCAGTTTTTCAGTAGAGCACAGCATTTAAGAAAAATACAAAATTTAGCTTACATTTATTTGACTAAGATAGTTACAATGTACCTTGTCAAAAAGATTTTATTCTAGCAGACAGAGACATTCTAGTCACAGGCAAATAAAACAAGTGATCACTGACCCACACCACAATATTATTTTAGAAAATAATGTGCTCCAAGACAAAATCCGTGCAATTCACCTTTTTCCCTTCTTCAGGCTACAGTGTATTTCTAGTTCACACACTTTGAATTCAGCAGCTGCTGAAACAGATCAACGTGCCACTTCCCCACTGCCCTTGGCTTACATTGACACTGGCTTGCACATCATAAAGATCCTCATGGCGAACTATATAATCCAGGACAGCATCTTCCAGTGACTCGGGCCCCGAGTGACCTAGAGACAGAGTGTCTCTTACACGTAACTTGAACTGCCTGTAGGCCATCTTTGCTGCATGAAAAGACTCCTGAAAACAAAGAACACCTAGTTAGATACCAAAGAGTGAGATTAATTTTTTTATCAATTGTCTGAGAGGGTAAACTTAACCCAGTATCGTCATTGTAAGGAGGAATATAAAACACTGCTTTAGAACTGAAAGTTAAAAACAGTACTCATCTGGAAGGACTTTTCTGATTAAATCCAGTGATCTATTTGCAGAAGACAGTATTCAAAAGCTTCCCACCTAACCTTCTATTTTTATGCCGGATTCCATCACCCACCCATGATCAATGGAATCCCATTTAAAGCTATCAACAGCAGAATTCAATAACATCATTTTATGTGCCACAGCCTAACATGTCAGACAGGACCACATCTTGTCTGTTGGGAAGAGAGTGTAAACTGAATGACAGTCGTGGGAAAATTAACTTCAGTAAGTGAAATGCGCTTGGGATCACATACGTTAGACACACACTGCCTCTCTGACACAGATATACACTATTTCATAGGAAATAAGATTAAGCACAGAAAAATAAAAACTAATTCCTTCAGACTGAGCTCATAGTAAATGTGAGGTATGTAGGGAATTTCAAGGGACTCAATAAAAACTAGAAAAGCACATGGCTACAGGCAAGAAGGAAGCATGATACGGAAAGATTTTTAGCTTTGTAAAATGTAGTATTCCCAACAGAATTCATCTAAATGAGGTAGTGTTGTTTAGTCCAAGAATCATCTACCTTTTGGGCCCATTCAGTCTTCTTATGTGCCACTTTTAGCACCTGTACTATAGATCACTGACCCTCTTCTAATGTCAAACACTCAACTGAGAGTTCAATGTAAAAGTGTGAAAGAAAGAAAGGAAAATCAGAAGGGCTAAAAAAAAAAAAAAGGTAAGTTTTCCTCTCCATGCTTCATAGAAATGCTAACTTCCATACAACTTAATCCAATCCAGCTATAATATTTTATAAAACACTTCTGACCCGTAAACTGAGAGGAAAGCTTTTTCTCACCACAGCTGCAATGTATATTATCCTCTGCACCATCTCGGCGTCACTGATGTACGTCCTCAGCAGGGCCTCTGCATCCAGGCGCTCCTGGGCGCCGATGGCGCTGAAGCGAGCCACCAGGCAGGCGCGGCGGGAGGCGTT
>NW_008583120.1:23471-30911 GCF_000691845.1 Merops nubicus | reverse complement strand
GTGTGCCTCTCCCTGCTATCAGGGCTGTGCACCTGCTCCTAAAAGCTGTGCCACGGGGCATGGAGCAGATAATGGTTCTCACCCCGCTCAGGGAGGAGTTGTCCCGGTGCACCCACCCCTCGCACGGCTGCCCGGCCCTGCTCCCAGAGCCCAGTGGCAGCACGCTGCTGAGCTGCTGAGAGCTGGCACTAAAAGTCGTGTCTTCGGGCAAAAACAACAGGTCAAACCCACACGGATTTAAAAAAAATCCCTCCGGAGCTTTGGGTCATTCACTCAGAGGAGAGGATCACGTAGGGGAGGGACCCAAAGGGATTGTCTTACCTGTCTCTGAGCCGCAGCATGGCTGGGGGGATGCTGGTGGGACTGGTTTTGAAGCCTGCATGGGGGGTGTGCAGCCCCTCCAAAGTGTTTTTGACGTGCTTCACTGCTTCTGCAGTTAGGAGGGTTTTCCTAGTCTCCTGATCTTTGCTGAGTGCCTTCCCCTCTGTGCCTGCCTTGCACATGGCATGCGTGTTCCTCAGATGAAACAAGTCCCACTTCTTTGCCAGCTCTTGGGCAGGCTGTGGTTTTGGCTAACTCAGACCATTCTCATTGCTGTCCTCCATGGATGTCCCCCCTCTCCTGCCTCTGTGCTACCTGAAAATGGGGCCCAGCTGCCAGTCAAGGCTGTCCCAGCTCAGGGGGTACCCACAGCCTCTCACATCCACCCTCACATCCAGCGGGTGAGAGGTACAGAAGCCTGCTGATATGGGGAGGCTGCAGCAAAGACATGGGGTTGCTGGGTGAGCTTGCATTGCTGGCAGGACCTTGGGTAAGGAAGGTTCAAATGCTAGGGATGTTAAAGCTGCAAACTTCAAGGTGCTGCAAGTTCCCTGAGCATGGGTGGATACTGGAGGGGTGAGAAAACTTGGCAGGGTTAAGAGAAGGAGAATCGTTGAGATACCTGTATTTGATCATGCTTCTGTCAAGTTCATCTGTGAATGCAGCTGAGAGGCCCAGATTACTCCTTACCCCCTTCATGCCTGTTGTGGCCTCTCTCCTCATGCATATCTTAATGATAATTTATATGTCACCATGAGCCCCTTGTGGAGACTAAAGGAAATAAATTGTTGAACTCTCTTGCATTTTCTGTATCTTGTTACCTGCACTCCCGCATTATGTAAAGGGCACATTTTGACTTTTAATTCTTTATGGAGCCCATAGCCATTGCCTTGTTTGCCTCGG
Source organism: Merops nubicus (assembly GCF_000691845.1). NCBI lineage: Eukaryota > Metazoa > Chordata > Aves > Coraciiformes > Meropidae > Merops > Merops nubicus. Next base: position 29,687 of record NW_008583120.1, on the reverse strand, counting down.
TCACTGCGATTCATTTGAAATGATTCCTCTTTGATCTTTCAGGTCTCTGTAAAGCCATGGTTGCACCACGTGGATGTCCCTCTGTATGTTTCCCTTGCATAGGACATGGCTTCTCTGTGGGTTTATGATCATTTCTGTGGGTAATGAGCAGCCCTCTGGGGCTCCTGTGTCCCAAAGCACTGAAGTCCACTGTTTTTCTTTTTTTTTTTTTTTAGGCATTTCCTTTTTATAGAATAGCAAACTTTGGAATTTTTTTCCCCCAATCTTTTTTCATTAAAATATCTTTTGCTTTTCCACTTTTTTGTTACAAAGAAATGCCTCAAATGAGCAATTGTTTTATATCTGTCTCTCTCTTCTCAAACCCATGGCCAGCCCTGTCCAGGCCACCCATTTGCTCAGTGGTTTGAGTCCTGTAACTCCATTTTTTCTTCAGCTGTCTCAGTTGGTAGCTAAAGCCTCCCTAGCTCCTGGTCCTTGACTGGTTTATTGGTTGCTCAAGAAATGCCTTTAGGAACTGTCATCTCATGAGGTCACCTCATGTGGGCTTGCAACGTGGTTTCATTTCTCTTCTCCCCAGAGATACCCAGTGTGCTCACCTCACGCTGGATTTGGCCAGTGTTTCTATATGTTTATCTGTTCTTTTCCCCCTTTCTCCTTGCAGGTCCCGAGGAAGGGTTTTCCTTGTGTCAGCTGGTCCCAGCACTCATCTTTCCTGGCCCATCCGTTGGTGGTTGGAGCCGTGGCTCTCTGGCAGCACCATCTGTCCCCCTGTGCCCAGCTGCCCTGTACCCCTCAGCCATAGTGCCACCTGTGCCCCCTCCTCCCCATCCATCCCCCCCATGGGGCCAGGCAATTGCTCTGGATCTGCTCAGGGCTGGGACTTGTGGACTCCACCGGTGCCCATGTGCTGGCACAGTGTGGCATGGTGAGCAGATGAGCACAGGCAGCTCCTGGCTGCTGGGCCGGGGAGCCATGGGGAGCCCACACCTCCCACCCTCTGTCTGGGGCTCTTGCTGGGAGGCTCGAGCCAGCTGAGGTGTCTGGATGGAGGGTTGCACTGGGCCAGCTCACCTCCTGCCTCACATCCCATCAATAAGGTGGGTGGGCCTTCCCTGTCCCAGGACAGGTATCCAGACACCAAAGCAGTGGTCCCTGAGCCCCCCATGCCACGTCACCCTTGCCAAATCCCCCGGGTCCACCACAGAGGTGTACATGCTAGTCAAGGGCTGGTGTGCCCTGGAGGCCGTGGGGGCTGTGGCAGCGCTGTGCAGCACTGGCTGCAGCTGAGTGAGTACCAGGACAAAAGCAGAGCCTGGGGACACCTTCTCACCCTGCCACCCTGGCATGGCAAGGGAATGGCTTCAATTTCCCCTGAAATCCAGGGGTAGTTCGTGGCCAACTTACTGTTTGCAAACTAAACCTATCTGGCAGGGCGGCTGGTAAACGGAGCTCATCCTCTGACCTTTCCAGAGCTGTGTTTTGGGCTGGAAGCTGCTTGCTTGGGGCCCAGCAAATTTTGGGCTGGAAAACTGGGTTATAAGCACAACAGGAGCATCAGGTGGGTTTGTGGGCACAGCGCTCCAGAGTGACACGTGGTCTGGTGCTGCTGAAACTGCCAAGCCCAGAAATGAACCGAGAGGCTGGAAAGGTGTGTGTAGAATGCAGGGGAGGTGGAATTGCTAATGTGTGGTTAATTATTGCCAAGGAGCGGAGGCCAGAAATGAGTCTGTCGTGGTTATGAAAGAGAAGGCAGGGAGAGTGAGCTGGGGGCTGCAAAAAGGGGTGCAAGGGGAGCTGTGATGGCTCTGCGAAGCCACAGTTGGGCAAACAGCATCTTTGTTGGATGAATAAGTAGTAGCTCATGCTGTCCTTCAACTCTCCTGGGGTTATCTGGAAGTACTGGGGGTGATGCTTAGATGGCTGTAGGGACAGACCTGGCTGTTTCCTCATGGAGCTGTGAGGAGGGAGCAGGCAGACAGGAGCAGCTTACAGGAAGAAGAAAGTGCTGCTGTGTCTCTTCCAGAGTATCCCAGGTAAGGAGGGATGGGCTGTACGCCCACAGCCCTCCTCCCACCTGAGGGCTGTGCAGGGGTGATGGTGGCTGGATGGAGCTAAAAGTCCACGGGCACCCACACTGATCACTCGCTTCTTGCCATCGGCTGTGTGTCTCCCACTGATGGCCCAGAAATGCCAGTGAAATGCCTGGATTTTGGACCAGGCTACTGAGGTGAGATGTGGCCCAGTGCGGGTGGCTGCACCGGACATTTCCAGCCCGAGCATCCTCCTGTCTCAGGAGCTGCCAGGGTGCTCAGGAGGATGCTCGGGCTGGAAGTGTCCATGAGGGGCTTATGCACAGCCAGGGTACTCCAGTTCAGCTTCTGGCTGGTCCCAGGGCCTCCGGGGGCCTGCAGCATCCCCCAGGGAAATCGGTCAGAAAGCACAGTTAGTGCAGTGCTACCAGAAAACGGTCTCCTGCCGCTAATCAGCTCCAAGCAGGTTATCGCTTTCGCAGCTTCCTGGCTTTTCCGAGAATAAAAGCCATTTATCAGCCCTTCAGGAGGAGACCTGGTAGAGATGCTCCACGCTGGTGCTGCCGGGCTCGGCGGCGCCTGTCACACAGGCGCCATCTAGTAGGAAAAGGAGAAAAAGGCCAGAAATGAAAGGAGGTGGATCTTGAAAAGCGGTGTCTAAATTCTGGGGGAACAGTTTAACAGAACAGAAAGCTGCTCTGGGGCACAGTTGTGGTGCTGAGCCCGCAGTTTGGGAACTGCATGGGAAATGATGAGGCACAGGGATGCCCCAAACTGGAGCATGGCTTGTCCAGGATGGGCCCTGATTTATGGGATCTGAAAATAGACTTTGACATAAAGGATCATTTCCAGTCAGCTCCTTGATAACATCGTCAGGGCTGGATTTGATTAATTAGCTGTAATTGCAGTACACTTGGGTTGGGCTGCTGCCTTCAGCTCCAGTGGGTGGCAGCTGCTCCTGCTTCCAGCACCGAGGTCATCCCATCAGCTGGAGCCTTTACTTACAGCTAGAAACCTCTCTCAGGTATCCCTGCATGTGCGATTCCACGTCACGAAGGCATCTGCTTTGGTCATATCGCAGGCTTTTATCACAAAGCCCACGCTGCTGTTGCCATCTTCTAACAGTCACGTGGATTTTCACCGTGATTTCCTAGCCCTAGGGCTTTGCTGGAGAAAACCTCCCAAACTCCATGCCTCCCAAAGCAAACAAACAGGACTTAAAACATTAGTTTGCTTTAAACAAACAAACAAAAAGAATCATGATTTTATACTAATCCTATGATTTTTATGCAGCTTGACTCACTCTTTCCAGTGTGGGGAGGTGATAATGCTGGCTGCCTGTTATCTGCTGCCCATGCCTGCTGGCAGGCGTCTGTCCTCTGCTGCAGATGGATGGATGCACAGCCCCATGCAGCAGGTCCCTGTGATACGTGTGTGACGTGGTAACTCCTGCTTGGGGCGTGTCTTCTTCTGGCCTTTCCTGTTCATTTTCCCAAAATATCAAGAACCAGAGGTCAGGGATGCTGCAATGTGAGGGACATCACCCAAGTCTTGGGGACCGATGGCTTCACCCTGCCAGGGAAGGCACAAGCATCATTGCACTTTGCCCAGAGCAGAACCTTAATTCATCTCCACTTGCACAGATAAAAGCCTGAATTAATTAAAGAAGAGAATAGAAACCACTTTGATTTCCAGAACAGCAGAAACTCCTAATTATCACAGCTCCCACAAGCACTGCTATAATTAAGGGGCCATTGCTGTTTCCACTGCAGACCCAGTTTTTGCAGGGATTTACAAACGATGCCTAAATGTTTTGTTTGCAGTGAAGTACAGAGATTCAGGGCATGAATTCTGGCTCCAGGTGCATCCCTGTAAATCAGCTATAACACCACTGAAACAACAACTAATTCCCTCATGGATTTCATATTAGAAATCCAGGGTCCCCAAAGGCAGCATGCTACAGACAGCGTCTGCTCTCCAATTATACTCTGATTATACAAAATAATAAAATTGGGGGCCTTTTTCTTTGCCTTCTGGTCTTTCCATCTTTGAAATACACTTGGGGGCTGCTTCTAGCTTTTTATCATAACCAGAGAGACCAAGCATTTATTAGTATTTAAAAAAGATGGTGGAGACTGAATTTCTCACCTGATCACTGGTCCTCTGGTTCCTGTAACCTTTCCAGAAGCATTGAAAGCATCCTGACAACACTGATGGTGGAACTGTCAGACTTTGGTAGAGTGTAAAAACAGCAAAACACCCCTAATGCAATAACCAAGCAAATCCTGCAGGAACACTTGCCCTGCAAGTGCCAGGTCTGATGGCCACTGGGCAGGGCAGGGTGCTCTGAGCTGACTTTTAAACTCTTGTGTTGGAGAAGTGGCCAGATAAAGATGTAGCTGACAATACACATCACCTCTGTTTGCATTGAGGTTTATCCTTTGGCTGCTGCAGCTTTTCTGACTTTATCCCTATTTTAAGTGTTGTCTCAAGTCTGCCTGCTGCCAACAGCTGTCTTGATGGGTGGCAGCTTCACTGTCTCCACGGTGGTTCTTCTGCTCCCTGGGTGCTTCCCAGCTGTGAACAAAACTGTCCTCAAAATTCTCCTTCCTGCCAACAGCTGCTTTCCCCCTCTGTTGAATGGCCCTGATTTTTCCTAGATGCCTCCATCCTGACCAGGGGTAGAGTGCTGGGTATCCTGGGGGAAGCTCTGTGAAATGGTTTCTTAAGAAAAAAATGTCTTATGGATAGCTCAGAGCTACCCTGTGGCTCCACTGCAAGCATTGCAACGTGTTGAATATTGGACACTTGAAATCAGGAGTCTGACTGGGTCTGAGCTCCCCTAGGTGCTTGTAGCCCATGTTTGACACCATGCGTTTCATGAATCACTTCCTTTTATCCCTCTAGAAAGACTCAAGAAATAAAGGCTGTGTTTTGAAGGGACACTTCAAAAAGCAGAGGAATGCTCCTTTTCCTCTAGCCCACTGGTGGCCAGTGAAGGTGGGAAGCCTGCCCCAGCCTCACGCCCCACGGCTCCAGCTTTCCTCCCAGCCCATGGGGTGCATGAGTGCTCTGACATCAAGCAGAAGCAGACAGATAGTGTAAAACATATTGCCACGGCCAGCAGTGTCATTTTAGTAGCCAATGCTTCAGCATGGGCAACACAGATGTGCTTCAGCATCAGGCCAAGCTGTGACTCTGCTCTTACCCCGTTGTCCCTGCTGGAAGGTGGTTTCATTAAGCAAAACATCACCAGCTTGAAAAAAAAAACCAAAAGGAACGTGAAAGGAACAAATGCAAAATTTGTCTGTTTTAGACATGCAGGGAAGCATGGGAAGTTAAGAAGATCACAATTGAATTTAATTGAAAAATATGATTAAATAAAATGGGACTTGAATATGAAGAGCTAATTTGAATTAAAGAAACAAGCTGATTGCCTGGAGAAAAAAGTTAGAAGATGAAAATTATTTTATTTTGCATCTGGGTTCCAGCTCTTTTTTATACCAGGCTGGCTTAAAAAACCCAACAACCCAGCAACAACCCCTCAAAGTGTTTTTACACTTCAGATTGTGATTTTTTTTTGAGACAGTCTCAGTGCACATGGAAATCAGGCTCTCACCTGATCTCATGAGCTTAGGAGAGATTTGAAGTATGTATAGTAAAATGGGAGAGGTTGACCCAAGGTCTACAGCTTCCCAGCAGTGGGGTCTGAGCTCTCCCCTTACAGGGAGAGGAGCAAAACCCAAACCCTGGGGGCAAAGCAAGGGCTCAGTGACAAGCAGGCCCTTGCCTCTGGTATGACAGTGGGTGGGAATGTTTCCAGGTCTGCCAAAGCCCAGTGCAGACAGCTCTGAGCAGAAGCCATGGGGATGGCCAGCGCTGGCAGCTCATGTACCATGGTCGTGGCTGGGCTCTGCTGCTGCACCAGCTTTTGAAAGCAAAATGAATTTTAGGGAAAATGAGGAGTCTCTATTCCCAGCATAAACAGGAAAATTATATACAGACAAGTGGCACAAATGGGAAGAATCAGAGCTTAAAGTATTTTTTAGAGTTAAAGCCATCTTCATCCCAAGGGAATTCTCCTGAAGGCAGTGAAATGGTTTAGAGCATCCCCCCCAGCTTGCTCAATTCCCATGTGGCTGCTGCACCCCCTGCTGCAGCGTGTCCAGCCCTCAGCCACCCTCTC
>NW_008583120.1:22605-23440 GCF_000691845.1 Merops nubicus | reverse complement strand
ACTGGCCACCCTCCTCACCACTGGCCACCCTCCTCATCCCCCACCTCCCCTTGTCTCCTCCTGTCTCTGCTCAGCCAGCACCCGTTTCAAGCCTCTCCCACCCCGAGGGAACCCAGGCAGGGAGGTATTTCCCACCCCGGTGGTGCAGCTCCTGCGAGCTGGTCTGGTAGCACATCCCAGAGCAGGGCAATAACCTGCCCCGCACCCCAGAGGTTATCATCAGCCCCAATATTGCAGGAGGATCTCATTTCTAAGCAAAATCCAGCTGTGGTTTCATTAAGGAGGCTCTTGCTCCTTGTGCTCAATATTTAATTTAACATGAGTGTGTGTGTTGAGTTCAGGGTGTTGATTAACCATGACTCTGAGATAGACGGAAATTACTAATATGGGAAAGTGCAGTCAGTATTTCATGGCAAAGAGTAATTGAGCTAACAGTTGACATATGGAGTTGTGTGGGCAAACTAATTAAATTTTACATCTTCCCAAGCATTTGTGAGTTTTATAAGCGTTTGATTTATATATTAATTAAACCTCAGAGTGAAATAAAGAGGACATAACTATTTATACTGCAAATGTGTCCATCAAGAGGAAGGGCTTTAATGCATTTTTCAAACAGATACGAAAGTATCTCTGTGAGTCCCCAGCTCAGCTCAGTGGTGGCAGAGCAGACTGGGACCGTGTCCCAGCCCACAAGGCCAGTCCTGCACTGGCACAGGGTGCTGAGCACCCAGCTCTTGGCATGCTGCTGAACATCCCTTTGCTCCTTACAGAGTAATCCTCCTCTTCACCATCAGGAACGAGCTCTGTGCTGCCCAGTGGGTTGATATCTCCCTGG
>NW_008583120.1:8272-22574 GCF_000691845.1 Merops nubicus | reverse complement strand
TCCTGCTGATCTGGGTGCTTTGCAAGTAGTTTAGTAGAAAAGGCTGATATGTGATTTAAATATTTATCCAACCCATTAGCAAAGCACTAGAGGTGGTTACAGTGTGTCCTGGGATGACCTTGCTGAGGATTTCTGGAGTTGCCTTATTTGTGTGATTTAATCTCTAACGAGAACTTGCACTGTGTTTATTTGCAGCTAAACAGAAGGATACCTGGCACGTTTATGGTGGCCAGCACCATTTTCAGCCTGGTTGATGCTCTAACGGAAGGGAGTTCCTGAAGTTATGGGATCAGTCCTGCTCCTTGGGGTTTGCACCCTGGAATCTTGGGGGGGGGGTGCCATTTCTGCAGCTGAGAGAAGATGGGATTTGGGTCTGGTGACAGTGGGATGTCCCCAGATGCCCAGCCCTGGGCATTCCTTTAGGCTGTCATTGCACTCCCTACTACTGACACATCTCCCTGGAGGTCAGCACACATCAAGTGGGTCTGTTTGGGTGAGCCCAGAGGCCGGTGCTGGGCTGGCATCAGGACAGCCCTGGGAGGTGTAGGGCTGACTGGGGGATGCTGGCTGTGCTGGGATGAGCTGGGAGCCGTTTTAGAGCAGAAGTGCCAAGTTTTCTTCCAGGACTTGGTGCTCGGGCTGCTCCTGTCTGGGGTTTGCTGGGTCACTGCTCCAGCAAGCGACTCTGCTGCTCTCTGGGGCTGCTGCTGCTGAGTGGCCAGACTGCCCTGTATGGTTTATTCCCAGTGGTTATGATGTCTGTAAAACCCTCTGATTCCAAAAGATATTTTTTTTTTGAGAAGAGAAATGTTTCTATTCTGCTCTGCAGCAGTGCCTCCCAGCAGCACAGGAGATGGGGCCATGCCATAGCATTCACATCTGTTTCTATATCCTGGCTCTGGCATCCTGCTGATGCTAAAAAATGAATTTACCCTTTATGTTCTTTATTATTGATGTGTTATTTTTGCCTCTTTTGAATGGAGAAACAGGAGCTGTTTATGTCAGCAGTGACACAGGATTCAGAAGACATTAGATTTCAGTAGGAAAGTGGAATTACAACTAAAACATGGGTATAAAAAGTCCCTTAGATTTTGTACACTATTCATAACAGGTACACAGCCGATATTCAGATCTATCAATACTATGAAATAGATGGTAGCCGTATTTTAAGAGTCATTCTGTGTGCTACCTCGCCATCTCACCTACCCTCTGGGGACTCCATCAATCTTGTGGTGGCCAATGATGCCCATTTGTGCTGTCAGTGATGAATATCTTGACCCACTGGAGAGGAAGGATTACAAAAGCTTAGTGTTTGTGTGCAGTGTAAGTTAGAGGTTGCAAGGTCAGGAGATACCAGGTTGGAATTAAAGTGGGAGGGAAAAGAGAGGCTGGTGCTCAGCATCAAGTGCTTTTAAGCTTTGGTGCTTTGCAGAGCACCCTTCCCAGAAACCAGGTGGCATGTGTGTTCCGTGTCATATGCCACAGGGGGAATCATGGTGCAGTACTGTATGCTCCACCGGTCCCTCAGCTCATCCTATACACAACTGATCTCTCAAACCCTGCAAAAATGCAGGCCACTGCCAAATATTTCTTGTGGACTCTGCCCTGGTGCTGAAGAAGGATTCATTATGTGAGAAGCAAACACCTCAAACACCTACTGAAGCCTGTGCCCGTCCATCTGGATGTAGCATTCATCGTGCAGGGACAACCTTATGGAAAATCAAAGCTACCTGGGAGCTTGCTGCCTGAGCAAAGATCTGAAAAATGATGCTTTTGCTGCATGTACATGCTTGTGTTTGGAGGAGACCGGGGGCTAATCCACCACCAGTGATTAAGCATCCATAACTAGATGGTTGACAGCATCTGTGGTAGGACTCAGAGTATCGACAGGCTCTGGAAAACCTTGGTACAAGCACGCTCTCAGTCAGGCTAACGTCACCCATGGTCAAACAGACCAGCATCACTTTGCCACACAGGATCTCAAGAACATCCAGCAACAAACACACCAACACCTTTTCCCCCTAGTCCAACCTGACTATTAATGCACCCAGGAATAACTCCTGTCTCTCTACGCAGCACTACGTTTCACTGGCATTTTTGTTATGCTGTTAGAGTACTGTGTGCCATCAATCTCTGCATCCCTCGGCTACAACTCTGTGTAGCCAATTCAACGGGTGGCATCGTATGCTCGGTGGGCTCTTGCTGTTTTGCTAGCAGTGCCAATACATTAAACCCAGGAATACAACCAGCCTGAGGAATTTTAATTTCGTCTAATAACAGGACCTGCTCGTCGAAATTAACGTGGGGTATTAGAGCAGGGGCTTTGGAAACAGCCACGTGCCGTGTGATGGAGAGGCAGAGCTGGCAGATCACCTTGAAGCAGATCTAATTTGATGCTGTTGGAGTGTCAGAAATCATCCTAAATGGTCCGGTAGTCAATGGGGGCTTTTGTGTAATGTCACGGGTGGAATCAATAATGAACCTGGGGGACTAAATAGATGAAGCAATGTAAAATGTAAGCTGCTTCTGTCCTCTGCTGCCACTGATTTTGAACAGGCATATGCAAGGCTGCTCTTGGGTGTCCTCAGTAAGCATTGTCCTGCTGGAGCAGGTACTCAGCCTTGTGCTGCAGCTGGTCCCAGAGCTGGGGCTCTGCAGGAGGTGGGGATGCTCGCCCAGGGACAGCTCCACTCCTCAGCACCCCTTAGCCCCCACTGACACCACTTGACTTTCCCTGCATAGTCCCTCTGCCCCTAACTGGTTTCAGAGAAATGGGGACTGGAAGAGATCTGTTGCTCCAAAATAACATATAAATAGGAAGTGAAAGGTCAAGGCTTCCTACACAGTAATTTTGCCCACAGCAGCAGAAATCATAAGGGATGAAACGCTCGTGTGACAAAGCCACTGAGCAGCTCCAGGTAGCACAGCCATGGCCTCGGGCAACATTCTGGTTTCTGTTTCCTCTCTGGTTTTTGCAAACTGGCCTGTCAAACCTCACTTACCAAGAAGACCCAAGTGGAATTTAAAAGATTCTGTTAGCTGCCCCTGATTTCTCCCCTGCCCTAATGCAAAAATCTGTTACTGCACACTATCACTGTGCCTCTCTGCCTTGGTCATACAGGAGCCCCAGATTGCTCTTGATGGGCTGGATAGCCATGACAGTCTTTAGGAAATTTGTGATCTGGCCCTGGCATATTTGACAGATAACACTTGAAATACAAATGTCAAAACTCATTTAGGTTTTTTCCCTTTTCTAACTCGCCCTGAAGAAAATGCAAACACTTTTTGACAGAATCAGTTCAGGAGCTTCCTCTAAGCCAGGCCCTGAGCGTTAGGAGAATCTGCCTCTTAAAGCCATATAGATCCACCACTGTTGTAGAAAAAAATTCTCTTTACCCTGAGGCAGAATTACTTAAGAAAATCCTGACATGATTAGACACCACTCTCTTCTGAGAAAAAAGTAAGTATACTGTTAAAGTATAACTGAGATGCTGCATAAACTGGCAGTATTTAAATGATTTGATATTGCAGTTCTGAAATGTCAGTTTGGCATGAGGGCAGAAAGGACTTGAATATTTTCTGGGTATGGCTGTGCAGCCCTGCTTTAGCCTAAATATGTTCTTGGAGGTGCAGAAATTGCCCTCGACCTGCTGACATGGGGTCTGATTAGGCTCTGGGCTGGTAAAGTTCATACACACAGGCTTGAAAAATTAAGAACAATTAATAAATAAATTGATTACCATTTACATATGTGCTTTAGCAGGTAAGAAGTTCTTTGGCCTTAAATCAGTATAATGATGTCAGTTAAATGATTATGTTATGTGTGGTGCCTAAGAGCTGGACCCCACCATTCTGTTTGATGACAAATTAACCAGAAAGCCAGGGTCTGCCCCCAGAAGTGCATAGGGTGAGTGTGAATGGAATAGGCTACACACATGTGTCTGCACTAGTCAGCAATAAATAATTACACATATTTAATTTTATTAAGTCAACAGATTTAAGCATAGCCTTAATCACCAAGCCCCATCAGGGCCTTAATTAAGAGTGTTACTGAACTGTAGGGCCTGCCAGCAGTGGTAAGCTGAGAATTTTATATGTAAATATCATCAGGCTCAAGCTGAAATCAGAGCTTGAGCTCATATTTTTAAAGTCCAGATAGCATGGTCAGTAATACTCCATGCATGTATATAATTATACACTGATCGTGTAGAACCTTTCAGACTTCAACCTTTAACCATACCAGGCAGAAAGGCTGAGCCTACAGCAGGTGGATAACCCCAGCCTTCGCTGACTGCTGTAGGTTTTGGGTACCAATATGGGTATTTTGAGTTAGGTCAGATCTGGGATCCAACTAGCTGTGGTAGCTCGTGTGATTAACCAGCCCAGCCACAATATGTCACCAGCACTCCACACAAGCAGCTCTGCTCCTGCTGGAGAAAGGGGCCTCTGTGCCAGCAAAGAGGGGAAGCATCACATCCTGCAGCCACGGGAAGGAAAGAGAGGATAAGAGGACAGGGAAAAGATGTGATGGGAAGATGATAAGGGAGGAAATGGAGATTCCTGGCAAAATGATCACAGAGTGGGTAAGATTAGCAGCAGGATAGATGGGAGCTCCCCACTTGTTCATGAAGGTGCATGGGTGTGAGGAGAGTAGTCATACTGGTCCCTGGAGTGCCTGGTGTGCACTGGGCTTGGCAGGTTGTGACTTAAAAGCACTAGTTTATTCATCTTTGCTTTCCATTTTAAAGGATTGTTTCTTTTCCTGGTTGCTTGTATGTTTTGCCAAAGACCAGGCCCAACAAAAATGATACAGCCAGCAGGAAGATGAACCAATACGCAGACTGTATTGTAGACAAAAAAATGTTACTATATGAGTGACCGCCGGGGGTACAAACAGGTCAACCCGCTGGTACACGATCGATGCCACTCCCAATGGTCCCACAAACGACACGACTCGGCCCACAACAGGTGGTGCAGAGACCCAAGCTTTCCCACAGTTGGCATAGGAAACAGCCAGACCAGCAGACTAAGCACATAAGAGAAAGGTGCCCACATGGTGACTCTCACCTGATCCGCCCGCATTCACAAAGGCCTAAACAGACCAGGGCCCAGCTCCAGGGAGAGTCAGGAGGTCTGCCCTGAACCAGGAAGCTCTGTGGAGTGCACTCCACAGACAGACACTCCTGACTCCCTGCCAGTGGTCCCAGCTTTTATCCCCAAGCAGACACCTGACCTTTGTCAACTCACTGCGGGACCCCTGGGGCTCATTTCCCTTCTGGCTCTCCCTGCAGGGCCGGCCGCACCCTGGGGGGCAGCTATAAGGCAAACTCACCACCTCTTTATGAAGGGGTGTGGGAATCACCCGTATGTCAACCTTAATTTGGGGCTTGGGGTTCAAACCCCAGCATTTCATCATATTAAGCCTTGCCTACTGAGAATCAAAAATACTCAGCACACTGATGAATTCCCTTCCCCAACACTAGATCAAGCAGTGGGGATGGCAGAATCAAGTGCATGTGCCACCTCTACTGCAGAACAGATGCTGAGCCTGAGAATGGGCTGAGCTCCTGCGGGTCCTTTCCTCTGGGTTCTTCCCCAGTGTCTACGGAAACCACCCGCTTAGGTGGTTGGATGTGGATTTAGTCCTGTCCTGTCCTGTCCTCTCCTCTCCTCAGCTGCGAGGATGGTTGAAAGCCTTGCTCAGCACCAACATAAATACCAACCTGTGGGTATTTACCAATAGAAATTCTTTATCAGAAATAAAATGCATGGAAATAATGGAACCTCTGCAGCTACAGGCAAGTGCAAAGGAACTGTATCCCAAAGGAATGAGCAGGGAGCCTCAGTAGAGCATCACCTTTGTTGGGGCTCATTCCTGATGGGGGCTAATAGTCATTCCTGGCAGAATCTGCTCGTGAGGATTAGAAACGTGGGCAGCCCATTAACATGTGCTGGATTTCCAAGGCTGAGCATGATGAGCACAGGGTGGCCCGTACAGTTCCTGGCTGCCCACACTGGCTTTCACAGCATGGGGGGGAGCAGGGGATTCACTCGAGGTCCTGGTCAGTCTGGAAGGGATGGGATGTGACACAGCCCCCTCCAGCCCTGTGGTGCAGCTCCCTCCTTCCTGCTGCAGCTCTGGCAGAGTGACCTGGTCACATTGCTGCTTGGCCAAGCTTCAGGGGAGTCACTCAGTTCTTCTGCAGCCGTCTGGAGCTCTGGAGAGCCCAGCCCTGCAGGGCTGTATGGCCATGCTGTATGTGTGGTACTGCTGGCAGCAAGGCCTGGGTGATTACTGGGTATCTGCAGGGATTTAAGCAAGCACAACATACTGAGAAACAGAAAAGAGGATGAATCTGTGTGGATTTTCTGTCTTGGTGATATTGGGGGTGCTGCTTGGGCGTTGGACTCATCTCTGGAGGTGCTTTCCAACCCCTAACATTCTGTGATTCTACTGCATTAGAGTTAAAGATCTTTTAATTCCCAGTTTATGGGATAATACACAGTTCTCCCTTAGGTGTGCCTCAGAGTGTTCAAAATATACTATGTTGTGCCTTTATATGGGGAGCAAAGCTAAGGACAGGGAGCAGGAGATGATTTCTTACAGAGTCTTAAAAGCTTAAATTAGCCTTCAGGTGCCTGATTTAAATGCTTGGTTTCTGAGTTTCTCTACAGGTGATGGAGAGAGAAGTTCCCTCAGAGCAGAGTACGGCATGGGTACTCTGAATTATACTCCTTTTCCCCCTGACTCTGCAGAGACACTGGTTGCCTGTGATCCCTGGAAGGAAGAAAGTCGCTTCCTTGGTGTCTCCGTGGATGTCCTGGTTTTGCAGTTTCTGAACTGTTTTTAAGTATGTGCACTCATCCTGACAGCCAGCCCTCCAGGCTGCCTGGGCTGTGCTGGGCTTGGTCGGTGTGAGTGTGCCAGGGAGTCTGACAGGAGCTTGGGAGGCTCCACGCTGCCAGGGTAAGGACAGCAGCCCGGGAGCAAAGCCGGCTTCTGGTTCACGCTGCTGGGGAGGTAAAACCAGAGCTTTATGCAACTCTGTGTGCAGCACGCCTGGCCCAATTAGCTTGGAAAAGGATTACTGGTGTGACACTGGCATGCAGCTGTGACAAGTTCGACCTCTGATGGCCATTGTGTAAAGCAGTGCTGATGATAAAGTGCAAAGCATCCCAAATTTTCAATGAATTAATGAAAGCAGGAGGAAAAGCCCCATACTGGTGATTACAATATGTAAGTCAGCATTAATTTCAGGCAAACTTATCTTGTGGGAAGTGGGAGAATCTGGGGCCAGGGTCCCTGCAGTGGGCCTGCTGTGGGCACTGGGGATATGGGGTGGGAATGGCCACGGTGCAGGAGGCACAGCTCCCCAGGGAGCTTTATAAGGAGACCCCGAAGGATATTGCTGTGCTTATGCAAAGTGTGAGCTGGATTGCTGCATCGAAGAGGCAATGACAAACCTGAATCATGTTGTTTCTCCTTTTATATCTTTGTTGAGGATGGGTTGGGCAGCTCGGCTCCCACTGCAGGGCTGTCCCTCAAAGGGAGTCTCACAGAGCTTTGTGTCTGGGCTGAGTGACAGGCAACCAGTGCTGCTGTCAGCCTTCGGACATGTCCTACTCTCCTGAGCAGAGATGCAGGGGTTTGGCTTTCTTTAAACAACATTCAAGTCCAGGAGAAGTTCTCCAGTGCTGGCTCGACAGCAGGATTTTGTCCTTTAGTGACACCTTGCAGCCACCGCTGGTGAATTGTTCTTACCTGCGTCCAGCTCCTTCCCATATGGAGCTGCCTTTTGTTTGCCTGTGCCTCTCTGTCACCACACTGACCATCAGTGTGCCAGGAGCCAAAATAAAGGGAGTTTGGACCATAAAGCCTCCTTTCCTCTCTTCCTTAGGGTCCTCCTTTGTGCTGGGTCCCAGCTCCATCTCCCATGTCTGCCTGGGCATGGGATAGGATCCTTGCCTTGGCTTTCCGTGACCTGTAAAACACCGCCTAAGTCTAAAGCTGTATAATGAATGACAGGGATGGTACTGAAACAAGCCAGGAGGTCTCCATGGACCCCATCAAACTGTCAGCCAAGAAGAAAGACATCAGATGAACCTGGGAGCAGAGCAACTGGGACAAGATGGACTTGATGTGAGCATCTGATCCGACATCCTTGAAGTAGCTGAACGTTTTTACACCATGTAGTACAGAAAGCTCTCTGACAGGTCAACAAGAAAAGGCCACTATATCCTCTCAGCACCTTTGTTCTACACACTTTGCTGTTAATGGGGATGGGAACAGAGGTGGGATTTTGTGGCAGCTCTACAGGGCTCAGTGATGGTGCTTCTGCAGCAACAAGGCCCCTCCATCCCTGCATGGGCTTGTACCACCGTGCCAACTGCAAAACTCAAGCAATTAAAACTGCTCAGTAAAGCAGATGAATCACTTATTACGTTTTCCACCCTCTTCTTTTCCATTTTTCTAACTGTTAAGCAGGCAAATGCAGCTTTTGCAGAAGTGCTGCCTGTGAGTTTGTAAAAGCCATCCTGCCCACCCGTCTGTCTAAATGTGTTTGCAGTGCAATGCTAGTGGTGTGGGCAAACTCGCAGGGTGGGAAACCTCCAGGCACCTCCCCTAAATGACACCTTCAAAGGCAGATCTACATACATGCCACATCAGACACTGTTTAGAGAACACACGTGAGTTCCTGGTTAGAAGAATCACATTTAACTAATTTATTAGTTAGGATTTACAAGGAAGGATTTACAGGGCATCTTTCAAAATAATTGTGAAAAGTATAACTGAAGTGATGGAAGCAGAACAAATGTGAAGATCCTTTTTTTGTGACATAACATTACTCTCAGCTAACATCAACTTGATTTGAAAGGGAGTTTCAGCAGAATGAAGAATAAATGAAATATGGTCATTGTTTTCAGATTTCCCTGTGATACAGAATGATGTAGAAATTAGTCCTTATCCTGTTGTGAGTAATACAGACTGTGATGTCTACAGATAAGTTTTTGAAACATTTTTCATTATAAGATTATGGCTTTCATTTGATGATAATTTTATCAAACATTAGCTCTTTGCATGGAAATTTTTCAGCTTGTGCATAGTACATACACATGGTCATATTATATTTGCTTGTGTGTAGCAATGCAGATTTTCAGCTAACAGAATGCAGTTATTCTTGGGAATAAATTCAGAGAAAAGCAAGAGATTTATCTATATTATAGAATTTGCTACAGATGTTTTGCCTAGAAGAAACTCCATGCTTTGGAGTGGAAGCTCCAAGTTAAATGGCAGAGATTCTGTCCAGGCTGTATTGCCCTCTTTAAAACTCCAGACTGATTTTGTGTAGGGGACAGACCTCAGTGGATTTGGACACAGTGGGGAGAGGTGCAGAGAGGTCCAAGAGCTGGGATGGGAGTTGGAGCATGAGGGAAACAAAATGGAGGCAGAGCAGAGGATGGAGAAGGGAGGACAGGAGTCTGACACAGCTCAGGTAGGGAAAATGGCACTAGATGGGGAGCAACAACAAAGAAAGCAGAACTGGTGCTGGGGAGGGTGGAGGAGGTCATCCAAAAGCTTGGTAGAGGACACTCCTCCTGGGCTGGTGTTAAGTGCTGGGCCTTGGGGGCGCGCACTGACCCGCCTCAGAGGCAGCACCCCAGCCCCCGGCGGGGCTCCTGGGCCCAGTTTGGGATGTGGGCTGGGAATCTAGAGGCACTGGGGAGCCAGCCCCGGTTCCCCTCTGCCAGCTGGGTGGTGGTGACTTTGGGGAGAAGTGAAGCAGGTGAGCAGGGTGCTGGTGCTGGAAGGTACCAAAGCGACACTTGCTGGAGCTCCTTTATTATAACCTCCAGTTAATAACCCTGGCTCACCTCACAGGGGTATTTTCCAGTTGAACTCATTAACATCTGTAAGAAATTAAGATGGGGAGACTCTGTCTCCTCTCACCTGAGCATTGATTTATGCCTCTCTAATTTGCACGACACTTGTAGGAACGTAATTTTTTGAAGGGCATTGTCACGTTTTGATTAATCCCTGGGCATAGGGTACACGCTGATGGAGAGGAAGCATGCTTACTGAAGTGCCATCCTTAGCCAAAGATCCTCCTTGCCACCAAGGAGTAAGCACCATCCTGTCCCGGGGGCTCCAGGGAAACCCTGCTGTTCTCAGCAAGTCCTGCATCTTACTGCTTGCACACAGGCAAGGATGGAAGGGTGTTACTTTGATGTATATTTAATGCAACATATACAGTAAGGGTAAGCAGGATACAAAGCAATTAAAAAAATGTTCTTTGTTACTGACATATTTCTTATTTGCATTTTTTTTTTCTCCATTATTAGCATCATTTTTGGGTCAACTGATATCATAGTGCCATTCAACAAAGTTATGTAGGTGATTTTGGATTGGGCCCAGTGACTGCAAATAATTTTACTTGTGATGTAAATAAGAGCAGAATACAGCTGTGAAAGTCTATAAGTAGCAAGAGCTAGGTTCTGACTAAATATATAGCATTTTTTTCTGGCATTCACCTTGCATAAATTAAGACATTTCTATAAATAAAGAGAAAACATAATAAACCTCAGAAAGGTTAGACTATTTCCACTGGATTTTATGTCTGTTGCATAAATCCTCCCAAGTAATTCCATACTTTGTGAGGCGGTTATTTTTTCATAGTGTAAATTCCATTAACACTCTTAGCCATATGTGCCATATATTAAAGTGAGCCGCCTCCTGCACTCCTAGTAAATCACTGCCATGCGTGCCTGCTTTCTGATTCCACCAGCATGGACCTGCTGTGCCAGCCTGGTGGTGGGAGGTCCCTCGTGGAGCCTCAGGGCTGTCCTCAGCTGCAAAAGCAGCCTGCCTGTGTTTCATCCCTGGCTGCAGTGTTGTCCTTCTGTGGTAAAAGATTATATGCTTGCTGTGATCCCATGATGAAGATGCTGGACTCTGCATTTGCTCTTCTCTTCTCTTCTCTTCTCTTCTCTTCTCTTCTCTTCTCTTCTCTTCTCTTCTCTTCTCTTCTCTTCTCTCTTCTCTCTTCTCTTCTCTTCTCTTCTCTTCTCTTCTCTTCTCTTCTCTTCTCTTCTCTTTTCTCAGTAGAATTGTTTGAATGTTATTTATGGAAGTGTGTGCTTCATGTGCCATGAAAGTCTGGTTAGAGGAGAAGTTTTAGAACTATGGATGTGACAGCAAAGTTGAGCAAGGCACCGAGGGGCCACCCACGCTGGCCATTTTCTGGGCTGATGACTGCCTCTTTTCTGGAGCTGGGCTTTGCCAGCTGCTAAAGCAGTGGGCTCCATTTTCAGTCAGGCTGATATCCACCTCAGCAAAGTCCCAACCAAAGCAAGCAGAGGTCCCAGAACGGCAGCCTTTAAAGCCATGATTTAATAGAGCTTATGAGGCAGATGGAGAGTGAGCTGCACTGCACGGGCACCTGCTACATTGAGCCAGAACAGAGCCTCATTCTCTGCTGGTACCAGCCAGTGTGGATGGCAAGCTCATAAGTACTTCATCTCAGAGAGCTGCTGCATGGAAGAAGGCAAGATGGATGGGTAAAATAAGTGTTTCCAGTGTGGACTTTTTTATACTCTGGCCTCTAAACATCTAGAAGCTAAGGAAATATGCATGGCTGAGCAACAGGTCATGTCTGTCTACTGTAGGGAAAAGTTTAATGTCCAGCCATTTCCATGGCACCAAGGTCCCAGGTCATCCATGTCATGCCAGATGCCTCGGCCATTCCCCACTGAGGGAGTATTTTCTGTGGAAGTGTTGAAGATTATGCTAATAACCTGGTGTGCAAAGAATTGCTTTAGTTTCCAGATGTTCTGAATATCCTGAGAATTGGTAAAAGAAAATGATCCTCTTTATCCTAATCAAAAGTAATTAAAAGTACACTTAAATAGAGCACAAAATTGTAATTAATTCTGAATGCTTTGCACGTATAAACAACATTAGTTGTTACTCTTTGGTTCCAAAAGCAACATAAGAGCCCATGCTTTGCTGTCACAGGTGTTCTGCAAACATACAGTCAGAGACTATGTGGCTGGAATACTTTAGTTTGATACTGGTCTTCCCTGTGGCTGTGGAGATCAAAACTCCATAAAATAAGATAAAGTTTCATTGCTCACCACAAGCAGTGCCATGATTTAGCACTTTTAAAAATTGGTTTACTTTGCACAGCAGGCACAGCGCAAAATGCCACGTTTTCAGTTACTGTGCCTTGCAGTCTTGGACTTGATGTCTTTTACTCATTCACTTCACATAACTATATCCTTGCCATTTTTCCTTCCTTTGGACAGAACTCTTGGCTTTCAGACAATTCCTGCAGACCCTGCAGCAGTTGTGTCACCATAAGATGTGTCACTAATACTGGAAGCAGTCAGGTTTGAAAACTGAAGAACTGCCTGACTTGCATCCTAGGTGGAGCAGACAGTGAGTGAGCAGACAGTGAGGGGGATGCAGACAGATGATGTCTTTTTAGCCTGAAGGGAGGCTTAATGCAGTTAAAATTGAGACTTAGATATGGCTCTTGATGATGCCAGCAAACACTTCTTGTTTGGGACTCCTTGGAAAGAAATAGTTGTAGTGTTTTGTCATAAAACAGGTTTGCAGAATGAATACTCCCCTTTTCCTAGATGTTTCAATGTGACATCTGATAAGGAAGGAGTCATTTTCTCTGGGGGAAAAGATTAATTAGACTGTGAATTTCTTGGTACAGGATCCATCTTTTGGTTCTGAGTTTGTGCAGTGCTTTGTACAAGAGTGTGCCAATGCATGACAAGCTTCCTGGTAGCTACCAAAATGTGCACTCCTCATATAATAGAGGGATAAATGATAGCCAGCACACTTTCCTTTTTGGCAAGAATTGGTTGTCTCACATCAACACAATTTTCTTCCCTGTGTGTAGCAAAGTGGTAGCATCATGTATCTCAACTTTTAAAAAGCTTTTAGCACTGTTACACATGATACTCTTGTAAGAGAACTAGGGAACATTGTTCCTAAAATTGTAGGAACATCCAAAATATTGTGGGATGGCTACAAAACGGAGCTGAGCAGAGAAGGCATCAGCTGGTCATTGCCAAAGGAGAAGGTGGGAGTTTCTAGGGGTCTGGTGCTAGTTATATCCCTAATAAAGACGCTGATGGTGGGATAGGGAACACTTCTTAAACTTAGAAGTAGGTGGTGATGTCTGGCAGGCTGAAGGAGAGACTGAGAATTCCACATAATAGTGGCAAATCAAAGATCACATGGGAAGGAGACCAGAATTCATTCAGCAGGAGCAACTGGGAGGTGATGCATTCAGGGGTACACAGGGCTGCTATTGGAGGAGTATTTGGGGGTGATGGGGATCATGAGCTGGATATGAGTCAACAATTATGTGCTGTTGTGAAATAGATTAATAGAAAGCTTTGGGCAAAGACTCCTGTGCTCAATCTTGATTGCACATCAAAAAACTTGTGGACCATGGGAGAAAGTCCAGGGAGAGCAGTGAGAATGATCAGAACTCTAGAAAAAAACAAAAACAAAAACAAAACAAACCAGTAATGAAGAAAGGTGGACTGACAGAGCTTCTTAAGGACAGACAGATTGACCAGGGAATCAAGGTATCAATTGTCAAGTGTGTGAAAAGCTACGACCAAAGGGAGCAAATCACCTGCGCTCTCTCTGTCTGTGGTGGATAAGACATGGAATTAGAACATTAAACTGCAGTAGCAAAATTAAGCTCAGATGCTGGAAAATGTTTTGGGGAATGATGAGATTATGAAGGATTGCAACAAGTTTCTTGAGGAGGTTATTAAGTTTCCATCCCTGGAGAGAGTTCCATGTGTGGGCACTGATCATGCCCACAGGCAGAGATAGCGTGGAGTACTTACCTTTCAGAGATGCCACTGACCTTCTGCCACTGTGAATGACAAGAGGCTGGCCTTGCAGTCAAGGCAGTGGCAAAGTAAAATTATATTGAGGTTTAGATCTCAGGTGTGGCAGATTTATTTCATGAACCTTCCCAGCCAGACAGCAGTGTCTCAGAAACTACTTGAACCTAGGAGTCTGCCTCTAAAGAGTCTTGTTTCTGTCTTCTAGGACTTCTTGGCTTTTCAGAGAAATGGCATCTGTTGTCACAGTCGCTAGCACCTTGAAGACCTATTCTCAGAACAGGATTTAGGGTGTCACTTGAAAGCAGATCCATAATAGTAAACTTTGTATTGATGAAAATATGTGGCCATATATCTGTGATGTTACCTTCTCTGTCTGGCATGAGCTAAATGAGATAGATTTAATATTTACTTCACCTACAGC
>NW_008583120.1:581-8241 GCF_000691845.1 Merops nubicus | reverse complement strand
TTCCCCTACAGAGCATAATTACAAGAGTCAGTGGGCTTCAGACCTACCACTCAGAGTGGACACTTCTGGCTCACAAAAGTCCATTAACTCACACCAGGCTTTTCTTCCACACCATGTAAGATGTAGAGAATGGCTTGCAACCCTGCTGCCCTTGGAGGAAGGTGACCAGCCGTTCCTTCTGTCATTGCCTCTCCCTCTTCTGTGCCCATGCGGTCTGCAATGGCCCCGCACGCTTAGCGAGAAATGGCTGGAGGTGAGCACTTCAGGAGGGCTCTCCTCCTCCTCCCACCTGTTTTTCATTCCTTGACTCACTGACTTTAAGCCGTAAGCAGTGACGTGACAGCTGAGTCATGGATGCACCACCTGGATGCTGTCAGCATCAATCTTTCTTATAAAGATCATAGAAAAACAAAACAGAGAAGGCTGTTGGGGCTTCTCATCCGTCTTGCTGCCAGTGGGGCAGCGAGCCCCGCAGTGCGCTCTCTGGCTTTGCCCAACCCTGCTTTCAAAATCCCAAGCCATGGCCTTCCTCTGCTCTCCCCAGGAACTGTTCTGTGGTTTAACAAACACCAGTATCACGGAAAGTGTTGCTTCTCTGTGACTATTATTTAGCCTAACTTTTACTTACATGAGCAAATAACTTCTTACTTACAGCCACGATTGTGGTTTTTTTTTTTCTTGCAAGGAATTTCAGTAAAGTTGCAAAATTGGAGGTTAAATTTTATCTTTTGTGATGTTGGTGACAGTTTTAAGAGTCTCCCTGCTGCATGCATTGTTGTACAGAGTGGGTGAAAAAAAAAAGATGCAGTCCTATGCCCTGGAGAGCTTACACTTCTCATTTAAACAAGATACAGTGACTGAGAATGACAAGCAACAAGAAGGCAGGACAAGAGTCATATGAGAAAGGTCAGGATGTTTCTAAATAAAGCCCATTGTCATGCTTTTAATTTAGGTTTATACTGAGGAGTCATCATAGATGGTTACCTATTTTGGGACAATTTCATCATGTTTTAATCAAACATTTTTTTTTAAATCTCACAATCTTGCCTACTTTGGTCCAGTGCTTATTTAAAGTTTCATTTTTACAGAAATCTGCATTTTTCCCTCACAGTTACTCTTTTCCTCAACTTAACCGAGTTTTGTTTTTTTTTCAAAAGAACAATTGTCACAGTTAATCTGGTTATTAATTCCCTGAGTGTCCCAGAGGTACAGGAGCTTTTCTGGCTGATCTGTGACACTGTGTTGGGACTGATTCTCCTTGACTGATTCTCCAGCTCTTTATGTCCTCTCTAGCAACATCCCAAATTACCCTTCCTCCAGAAATGGCAGTCAAGCCTCTTCATCTGGGGCTGGCTGTCTGAATGTAAGAAAGCAGCTTGGCTCCACACAAACCTTACAGCTGCCTCTGCTCCACACAACGTCTCCTCTCCACTGGGCTCCAGTAAAGCAGAGCAAAGCATCACGGAACTGGGCCATCTGCCCCACCTCGTCCATATGCCTTCCTCCAGCTCTTACATCCTGCTCACTGGGTGTTTCCTACACCCAGCAGAGGTGTAAAGCCAGCTCCTGACCTCCTTAGCTTTGGGTCTCTGTGCCTCACATCTTCCTCTTCACGCTACATGATTAACAGAGGAACACATTTAATTCTGGGGGATGTAAGGTAAGAGTTTATCATGGTAACGGAATGGTATTCCAACAGATGCCCATTCAATGCCATCTGTCACACCTGTGGGTTTGGCTATTATTTCTTACTAATTTTATTCTTGTCTTTGCCTTCAGGGGACAAATTCTCTCTGGTACCTGACTGGAGGTTTAGTAAACTCCCAGAGGGAAGCCCAAATGCACTTCAAAAGCATTTTTAATGTGTGTCATCCTGGTGAAACCAGCTGCCCATGCACATCAATTCCCTGCAGCAATTTTTCCCTTCAGAGATTAGAAATAATCAGCCTCATGGTTGGGTGTGGAAATTTTGCTAAATTAAGACAAAGGATCTGGATAAATGGACTGATTTTAGCACTCTGACCTGTCAGCCTCCCTTGTCCCACTTCTGGAGTCATGAAGGCTTGAGAATTGAGTCCTGCTGGGCTTTTTTGAGGGTTTGGAAGGGAGATGGGTGACTTTCAACTGGAGAGCCTACCAGGGGTTTGGGTCTATAGGTACACTTTGTTGAGCAGCTTTAGCCAAATGCACGTGTGTTATATTCAGAAGGCAAGGAGAGGATCTCTTTCTTCTACTAGACCCCCAAATTTGGGTTCCTCTTATGTTTACCATGAATGTGCTTAATTATTATTTCAGCATTTGTATTTTGTACAGAATGCCCTCACTTAATTAAAAAAGCAGATGCTTGGTTGTATAGATAGTGCAGAGTTATTCCAGCAGTCACATTAGTTATCTAAGGAGACAAATCAAACAAGACAAATCTAGGACCAACCTGTTTCTCCTCAAGCAGTTTGTGAACACATACTGAGGAGCACAGAATTAGGAGAGTTGAATTTGCTCCCGCTGTGACCTAAATTCCAGCCTTTATCTGGTTAAGGCCAAGCAAACTTGGCCTCTTGCTTCATTTTAACTTGCTGGTTCTAAGCAAGATGTCATTCAGACCTGGTAGTTTGATAGGTGATGTTGCTCAGATCCTGCCTTTACTTAAGGACATTTTTGTTTCTCTCTAAAACTACTGTAGCTCCACTGAAGATCTGCTCTGGGAATGGGGACCTTCCAGACAGCTCCCATACATTTCCTCCATCACCTCAGCTGCCAGGGCCAGGTATCAGCTGCTGCTCCTGTACAGTGCCTAACAGTTTCTTGGGGTCACGAGCAGCCACACAGATTTGGACCAG
Source organism: Merops nubicus (assembly GCF_000691845.1). NCBI lineage: Eukaryota > Metazoa > Chordata > Aves > Coraciiformes > Meropidae > Merops > Merops nubicus. The sequence goes on along the minus strand of NW_008583120.1, from coordinate 5,404 downwards.
GCATCTTCAGCAACAGCTTTAGTTATTGTCTGAGGTTTCTCCATTCCCACAGAATTTATCTAAGCTTTGATGAATTAACTTCAGGGTGTGACCCTGCTCTGAGAGAAGGCAAGGGCAAAAGCCCCACTGCATCTAAAGTGGGAGGCAAGGTTCAGTCACTCTGATTGATCTTTTCCAGAAAATATAGGCTGGGTCATCCTGAGTTTGGAGAACAGCACCTCTCTGGGGATACAAAGGCATTTGGTTTTCACTCATTCTCTCCACACCTTTTGCTGTTTCTCCAAGCAGTGCCCTAAAGGCAGGTCTGGGGTTTGTGAACTGCTGTCTTGTGAACAGCTGAAGGTACTTGCCCAAACGCCCTGGTGCAGAGAGACCCAGCAGGTTTTGTCTTCCATGTGCAGCAAGTGGATACAGTAAAGTGCAAATAGCAGCAGTTCACGGTGATCAATACACACGCTGAAGCCTGCCCAGCTGCAAGCTCTGGCTGGAGTGCACATACACTTCTCCCTGTGCAGGATCTGTCACACAGTGTCAGTGCAGGGGCCTCATTCTGGCCACATGGGCAGAATTTTATGTATTGCTAAAGCAGTACAAGCTTCTCTGGGCTACTGCAACCCTGCCTTGTAGACAAGACAGTAAGAGAGGAGCCAGCTCCTGTCCTTGTTTTGTGTGATAAAATGCTGTTTCTGCTGGGCAGGACCCCGTGTATCCATTTGGTCCATCAAGTAGGAGTAAATTCAGCATTCTGCTGTTAAGACAAGCACTGTTGGAAATCCCATCTTAGATTTGCACAGTATTTGGGGGCAATGGTGGCAGTTAATGCAATAAGCCTAACCATTTCTAAGCTTTTCCCTCCATTAAGCAAAAATAATCAGTATCATTATCTTTCATATTTTGTGAATGGAAATAATATTATACACATTCTGAACATTAACAAATTTAAATTTGCTTTCAGCAAGAAATGTGAATAAGGACTATATATATTATGTTTTACTAGGTGTTGAATACATGTAGTTCCAGGTAGTTAATTCTGACAATGAGAAATATCTGTGAGTCTTGTGATGTGAGAAAGGCAGTGAATGAAGCACTTCAGAGGATCAGAGGGTAATGTTACCCATAGCTTCCATCAATCGTGACAAAAGATAGCAAAACAAAGCTACTCACTGGGATGGGTGAGGGTGCCAACCCAAGGTCTGTGCCTCTATTCACAGTAATCTTCACTTCAGCTTCTTAAAAGTATTTTATTATTGCTCAGGAGGTCCTTAAGACATGGATTGTTGGAGGTTGGGAGAAAACGCCAGGGAAGTATCACTACAGACTTACTTTGATCTTGACATTTTTGCTAAATAAGAGGCCTGAGCTGGTATGGCTCTTCTTTCATTTTCAACTTAAGATCCAAATCCAAAAAGGAGTGGAAAGAAGGGATTAAAGCAGAATTTAAGCATGTAAATTCAGCACTGAAATAAAAAAGGTCTCTCAGCTCCTGTCCAATCCTAAAAGCACCTAATTTAGGAGGTGCCTACCTTCAGTCTTCAAGAACCCTGAATGTACAACAGTCAGCTTGCACATGTTCCCAAATACCCCAGAACCCCTGCGGGTCTGAGTCCTGCCAGGTCCTGCCAGGGTTACAGGTTTAGTCAGAGGATGGTCCAGGTCTTGTTGGCAGTGGAGAAAACCACGTGTTTCAGTTCATGAGCTAATTTTGTGCTGAGGATGTGTAGCTAAGAAGGGCAAAAAACAAAAAAGCAAACCTTCTGAGAAGAGAGGTGGTGAGACTGTGCAGAAGAGTCTTTAGTTCAGCAGCTGGGATAACCCTTGAGGAAGATGACTTGTGTGTGCCAGAGCCAGCCACTCTCTTTCACATTGCATTTGTAGCTCACCTTCCTGGCAAGGAAGAGTTCACAAGAGCTCTTGGAGGAAGACTGAAACTCTGGTTCAGGTAGGTGCTCTCACCACTAAACTAAAAATGACACTTGCCTTTGGTCTTCCTCTCCTTCTAGCTCAATGAATCTTGAATTCTTTTTTATGCAAAGGGAAACAGATTCAAAATAAGGGCATGTGGTGCTCTCCCCCCTGCTCTCCTTGTCTCCTCTGGGTAGCTTACACCCTGTAAGAGTGTGGCAGCCTCCTAGGGAACACAGGTTGGGACTTCTCAGGCAGCAAATCGAGCTGAACTCGGATCTCTTCCTTGTCACCCTGCTGACAACCTCCCTGTGAAATAAAGATGGCCAGCTGCAGCTTGGAGGAGTGTCCCATGTTTGCCTCCTGCATGGACAGACTCTGGTCATGCCATGTAAGGTGGCTCACGCTTGGAGACAGGCATGGACTGAAAATTCACCCCTGAGCTCCTTCAGTCATCAGTTTTCTTTGTGTCTCTTGGTAGGGAGCCCTAGCCAGCCTGTGGAATTATTCTTCTTCCCTCTGCCCCTGTGAATATTTCCGTATTTTTACAGCAGAGTAAGTCCTAAAGAACAAGCTGAAAAGAAACCAGCTCACAACACCCTGCAGCTGAAAAATCTGAGATTATTCTTCTGGAAGACTGGAAAGATAGTTTTAAAAACCTGCTACAAATCCAATAATAGAGAAAATCTGCAACAAGTCTCCCACATCCCAGGCTGGTGTCCTCACCACTACCTTGTTGTATATATCGGCAAGTGCATGCAATAGTCATGAGAGGCCTGATCCAGAGGCACCCTGGAAATGACTGCAGGAGATGGATTTGATGGATCTGAGGGAGCAGAAACATCTTTTGAGGATTACTAGCAGCCTGGGCTGAGTGGCTGTGCCTTGAAGCAGAAATTAAAGAGGACGGAAATTCATGTGCCCCTGGAATTTTGGAGCTTCAATGCAAAGAGTCTGTGTGTCTGAACATGGAAATTGTGCTTGCCCTCTCAAACACTTCCCCGAGTGGTCAGGTTCCTGAGTCCTCACACCACATCTGAAAATGGAGTTTCGTGTTAGATCTTAACTATTGCTTTGGACAACACCAGCAACCACCAAAGCTCCTGCTCAGCCATCATCTAATGCCAAGGACCAGACATCCTTTGTGTTTCACCAGAGATGCTCTGAGTGTGCCTTTATCTCTGGGCACACCCAGAGGCACTTGAGTCTTGCCAGCCCTGTGTAGCCTGCAACAGAGCATCACACTGACTCACTTTTTGAAAGTTACCTTACTCTAAGGGGGGCTTTGGTACCTGTGAACTCAAATGAAGGAAGGTACCTCCCTGCAGGGCAGGCGGTACTTCAGGCACTGCCTGATCAGCCGATTTGCTAATTTCCTGCTCCTTCCACTGCTGTGGTGCATCTCGTTGCGTATCAAAAGCAGGCACCTGACAGCATAGCAGCAGCCTGCATCAGAATTGTAAGCTGCCATGTACTGTTTTGTGACTGTATTCCCCAATACTTACTAGCATAGGATCAGTGGGTGGTGCCAGCTGCCTCATCGATCACAGTGCTGCTCCTTGGGCACAAGATGCATTACATCAGCTAGCCCATAACTCCAGGTCTCCAGGAAAGTAGATACTACTGGAGTTACACATTAAAGTTGTACTGTGTTTACCTTAGAGCAGTCTGATGGAGAGATTAACTAGGTGATCAGTCTATCTCACCACATCACAGAGGAATAATTAAATTATTCCCAAACAAAATTGCTAGAATTGGGCACCTAACCTGATACCTCTGTAACCTCCTCTGCCTGCTTGTTCAAGTGCTAAATGGTCCTTATTAAGAATTGTACCAATTTTGTCCTGCTGAAAGTTAGAATACGTTTCTTCTTCTTCATCTGTCCTTGTTGATCTGTGTGAGTAACAGACCTTGTCACAGAAAATTAATCTGGCTTTGCAGAAGGGGCTGGTGAGCCTCCAATTGGAATATAGTTTCTAGCACCAGAAACCTCATTATAAAAGTGAGTTGATGCAAATAGGGAAGTTGCAACAGAACCCAGATAATACCAGAACTTAATTATTCAGAAAAGGCTTAGAAAAACTATGGTGTGGCTGCTGCCTTTGGAAAACAGATTAAAAAGCCACTTTAGGGGAGTTTGCAGAGCTCTGGGGGAATAGCAAGGATTCACATATACAGGGAGAGTGGAGCTAGTGACAAATACCAGAACAAAAGGGAAATTAACAGAAGGTTAAGTAGGGATGATCGGCAAAGCAGTGTAATTTATTTGTGAATTTATTTGTATTTAGCACAGTTAATATATGGAAAATTATACTGGGACTGTAACAGAAGCAACTATTAGAAAACATTTTACAGGGCTTTAGATAAGTGTGGGGGCTTACATTAGCACTGTGGGATGCAAGCGGTAATTCAGAGGAGAGGAGAAGGGCTTACATCTTTGTCACAATCTCATCTCTTAAAACATTTAGCTGCAATCTGATAAGTAATAGACGCGGTTGCTCTAATACGACTATCTATACAATTCTCAGAGAAAGGTTTTCATTTACAAGATTAATTTCAGTTTCAAATACAGAAAGGGGAGGGTGAGGGGGCGGGAATCAGAGAGACTTGGAAGGGCAGGGATGAATCCTGATCTGAGCAGCAGCAAAGCAAAGCCCGAATTAATTTCAGGAAAAAATGAGGGACGCACGCAGGGATGCAGCCGAGATGAGATCTAGCCCTGAAGTGCGTGCCTGCTAGATGAAAAAAACCTTGAAGTTCCCTCCTTAAGTTTCAAGGAAAGCTAACAAAAGGATCCCAAGTCCTTTTAGGGCATTGCTGCAGTTCGTGGAAGAAGCCTGTATGTCACTATTTGCATATGCTGCCTCCAGGCCATCAGCTTCAACAAGCGCTGGATCAGGCTGGGCGGCCCGCGGCCCCCC
>NW_008583120.1:0-542 GCF_000691845.1 Merops nubicus | reverse complement strand
CGCGGGAAATTCGCCCTTCTTATGCAGCAAGGAAGCGGGGGACCCTGAAATGTTGCCCTTAGGAAACATCACTGTACTAATATCTTTTTTTTTTTTTTTTCCCCCCAGGAGGGGTGTGTAACCCACCGCTATGAGTTGCGAGGGTAGGCTCAGAACTTCCTCTCCAGAGGGGAAATCCCTGTAGGCGGTTAACGACGCGAGAGCTCCCGCTGTACTGGCACCGTTTACTCAGAAAATCAAAGGCAGTTAATCACAATTTCTCGATTGGGGGAAAACCCACTTGATTTGGACACATTATTATGCAGGGAAAACTGTGAACAGCTGTGCTGTAACGCAACCTAAACTCTGCTACAGGTCTTTCTGCCCAGGGCTTCCCTTCCACCCGGCAAACTCTGCCCGCCTTCGGGAAAATGAGGCGGCCGTAACGAACTTTAATTACTCTTGGGTGAGTTGAAGAGCAAGATCCACCCGCGATGTCGTCCCCCTTGCCTACGGGCTGCCGAGGCTGGACGGCGGGAGGCTGACGAAACCTTTCCCCGACC
>NW_008583119.1:0-1186 GCF_000691845.1 Merops nubicus | reverse complement strand
AAATAATTAGATAAATAATCATTAAATTTAATAATTTCCTTGCTTTGATATGTACTTTTGAATACAACTTATCTTAAAACAAGCATTTTTTCCCGTGTTTGAAGCAAAAGTGAAAACAACACTGAATATTAAAACTCATGGTGTTTACATTTTTTTTTAATACTAGAAAGGAATTAAACTTAACAGAAAATAGTGCATGGAAACAGCTGGTAGCAATCTTCTACACAAGTTCAATATTTTTATTCTCCATTATATTTAATCTGGTCATCTGTATTGAATGTGCCCATATTGCCATGATTCAAGGCTGTTCAGAAGGACAGTCATTGGTTCACACTCTTGTATCTCTGTTAAGGACATTTAAAATGCACCTGTAGTGGCACTTGTCATTGCATTTACTTCCAAAAGACTCCAGCTTGCAAGCAATGGAATGACTGCACACAGCGAACCAAAACGCATTCATTGGTCATTTACTTGAAACCTATGCTAAAGCTCTGAACAAAAATGCTGGTTGTAATTAAGCTTTAGTAACCGTATAAAAATCATCACTGAAGCTGGGTAAGTCTTTGACCTGTATCTCGTAGCAATTTACAAATTATTTGATTTCTTTGAAAGGCACTATTGGTAACTCAGTTTTAATTTGTTGTTTAGATTGATTGCCTCTTTATTTGAGAATCAAGGCTGAGACACGCTCCAGACAGAAATATATATTAATTCTAATAAGGCAGGTTAATGTATTTTTACATACGCTAATTTATTTTTATGAAAAATATGTTAAAAGTTCTAAAGTTTCCTTCAAAACATAATATTTTATGGTAGTGTCTCCATGACATCTTGAAATTTTCCAATCTGTCTAGAATTGACCAACTTAAAAAAAAAAAAAAAAAGAAATCTGGAAATTTTCTTGCCTCACCATTAACTTCATTTCTAGATCATTAAGGAAAATACATAACTACACAAAACTAGCGTATTATCTCAAAAGACCTTATTATTAATCTTTCGTTATACTGAAAATTGATCATCTAGACTTACTTTTGCTTTAGGTATTCCATATATTTTTGACACGTGAGAAAGTTTTGTAATCTTCATGTCCGATTATTCATTTTCTGCAATAATTTCTGCTGTGGTACTTCATCAAAAGCTTTTTGGACATTTACATAAATGAGTTGAAACCCTGTGGGTAAGAATC
>NW_008583118.1:0-1444 GCF_000691845.1 Merops nubicus | reverse complement strand
AGCACTGCAGGGGGGGCTCCCCAGACCCCACCACTCAGTTTGGTGTCATCTCCAAACTTGCTGAGGATGCCCCAGTCCTGCTGTCACTGTCACTGATGATAAACAGCACTGGTCCCCGTATGGAGCCCTGAAGGTTCCTGCTGCCCAGTCATGATTCTTTCCCCCCGTGGGAAGCAGTCGTCTCCTCGGTGTCCTCCTCCCTCCTCACAGGAGGCTGCAGACCAGGGACAGGATCCTGCTCCCCCCGTGGGGCTCCCGCTTCCCGTGGGGCCAGCAGCCGGTGCCAGCGGGGTCAGCAGTGGGGCTGGGGGCAACAAGGCCACCGAGGTGTTATGGGCTGCGGTGGGGAGCAGCAGGATGCAGAATGGGGGGGGGATTTCATACAATGCACCCCCAGATCTGCTGCACCAGTTACAGGGCCAAGGTTTGGGGTTGGCTGCAAGGGGCTAGAATCCCAAACCCCTGTGACTTTGGGCTGGGGGACACGGACAGTGCAAGGAGCTGTGCTGAGGTACCTCCAACCCCCCAACCCACCTCTTAGCGTGGGGGTCACTGCGAGGCCCTGGAGCCACGCTGGGACCATCCTCATCCCCCCCAGAGGTGTCCAGGGGGCCACGTGGGCTGCGGAGCTTCAGCGTGGGGCCATCAGTCACGGCTGCTCCTCTGCCTCCAGGGAGGAAGGACACAGAGGCAGGAGGCTGGTGCCAGACCGTGCGGAAGCCTCGGCTCAGCCAGAAATCAGCTGAGGGCTCAGGGGACGTGTCTGGGTTTAATTTGCACCCTCTTACCTGGACACCCTGGACGTGCTCCCGGCACAGGCACGTGTGGCTCCTTCCCAGGCTGAGGTCTCCTCCTGAAGGACCTGGAGTGGAAGGAAGGAAGGTTTATCTCATGGGGGATGCTGGGAACTCATCCATGGAGGGAAGGACAGGACAGCAGATTTTTTTAGCTGGTGCTGTTCCACCAGGACAAGGGGTGATGGGTTTAAACTAGAGAGAAGGGAGAAATGTTTGATAGGGAGGGGAGGGTGGTGATCGATGCCCCATCCCTGGAGGCCTTTCAGGTGAGGTTGAGGGCTCTGAGCACCCTGCTCTAGCTGGGGCTGTCCCTGCTCCCTGCAGGGGGTTGGGTGAGATGAGCTGTGAAGGTCCCTCCCCACCCAAACCCGTCTGTGCCTCTGATTTCCTACTCACACCTCGCTCCCCCGGAGCCGAGTCCCGCTGGTGTGGGGCAGCGTGGAGCAAAACTGCAGCTGGCCAGGGTCCTGCTGGGACGGAGGGACAGTCTGGGGCTTGCACATGTCCCTCTGTCCACCCAACCCTGGTACCTCCCTCTGCCAACCCCCCTCTGGGGTGTCGGTCCCCAGCCCCCCGAGCTGCCCCAGCCCCCCGGGGCGATGCTCACCCTGCGGGCGTGGCGGCCGTGGAGGCAGAGCTGGTGCCTG
>NW_008583117.1:0-11985 GCF_000691845.1 Merops nubicus | reverse complement strand
TATGATTCTATGATTCTATATGACAGCAACACATGGCTGTGCACAGTCAGGGCAGAGAACTCGGTACAGAGCAGGCCCCCTCCACAGGAGGCCATTGCCTGCAAAGCCCTGCTTTACTGAAGCCAGATTTCATTGAGAAGGCATTTTTGGAAGCTATGTTTTCACCTGGTTTACAAATTATTATTTGAAGCCATGTTTTAATCTGAGTTTTTTCCCCTGTCTTTCTGTGGGATGTAAGAGCTGAGAGGTTGGGGTGGAGCTTGGCTGTGGGCTGGCACTTGCCCTCGAGGGCGGGAGGTGGGGTCTCTGAGGGTTCCCAGGGTGGAATACTCATCCTTGGGCTCTGCCGTTCCTGCAAGCAACTGTGACTTCCAGCAGTGAAATCACTAGCGGGAAAAATTACAGTAACAAAGCACAGGAAGGACAAGGAAAGGGAAGGCAGCCAACAGCCCCCAGGACAGCAGAACTGGTGGTGGGAGAGCAGAGCTGTGCCTGAAGGAGCCCTTTGTAATGACAGTGGAAAGGTGGGTGCTCACGCTCTCTGCAAAAGAACAGCAGCCCTGGTGTCTCACCTTGAGTACTTTCATTTAATCATCATCAGAATCATCACAGAATGGCTTAGGTTGGAAGGGACCCTAGAGATCATCTAATCCAACCTCCCTGCTGTGGGCAGGGATGCTTCTCAACTAGACCAGGTTAATGTATGAAAGAATGCCCTAGAAGTCCTGGAACTACAAATGAATTCACTCACTTGAAGTAGAAAGCTCCTGGTTCTTGTTCAGCTAAGAGGAAGAAATAACCAAACACTTGCCAACAAAATACTTCCCATAGGCTGGCAGACCATGGCAGTCTGTATGCACCATGCCTTATTTTTTTTCTAGCTGCTTAATGGAGCTGAATAGTTTTTCCAATTTCTGTAAAAAAAGTTGCCACAAGATCACACTGATGAAGATTTTTTTTTCAGTAAAAGAAATGTTATAAACCAATTTACATGCATTCCTCTCCTTTTAAAAGTGTGTATGTTTAACTCTCAGGGCACTGCTTATCATTCGTAAGACCAGCAGATACGAAGACTACTAAATCACACACAGCCTGTTACCATCAGAAAGTTTATATATTCAGCTATATCCTGAATATTATTAAACAGTAACTAGAACAAACCTCACCTGAACTCTGTTACAAAGTATTTTAAAATGAACATTTTTAACATTATGCAGGTAATTTGTCCCGCATAACTGATGCACAGAGTAAAACCATTTCCAGTAACCGCTTAATGGGCTACTGGAAGGCACCCAGACACTACTCCAGTGACCACAAAATAAAAGTATTTAAGAAGCATTTCCGTATTTACATACTTATTTTGGTTTATATTTATCCCAGGCCCCATTTTTAACAGCATATGCACCCATGGATCTCTCAGGTTGTCCTATAAGCCTTGAAGAGATGAACAACAGTAATACAGATTATTCAAATGAAAGCTTTATTCAATATTTTCATATAGATTCCACTTCAAGAACTTGCAATACTTTGTAATTGCAGCTGAGAAGCTGCTAAAGAGAAACCAGCAGTTGTAACTTTGTAGACAATACTTATAAACTAAAACAAGCGTTTTTGTATCACCACACTGTTCTTCCTTGTATCTTCAGCTGAGCAAGCTGTTAAAATCTGCTTTCTTCAGCCCGTGGTCTGTATCTCGTTGTCTGCTGGTTTTTAGCACAGGCTGTTTCTAAGTTGACAGGTAAAATCCAGCCTATGTTTGCTGACACTGAGAATTCTCTCGGGCAAATTTGGCCTTTTTTTTCAGATCATTACTGGCAACACTTTTCACTTTGTACAGAAACTTTCATTGCAGCTGTATTCTCAAATAATTTCACACAGCTAAATTTGTTGATCACACAAACGCTTAAACACAACTTCTAAGTTAAATAACTTAGCAGGTAGAAGGTAAGAGGACTGAAGAGGTAGATACAAGAGAGGCCGAAGAGGTATGGCTGGCTAAACAGAACCAAAGGGTTGCCTCAGCAGAAGGCGCACAGACAGCTTTTGTAGCAACCAGCGAAAGGATTGAAGGGCTGCAGACCCTGCAGGAGGAATGGAATGAACCTCAGGAAAGCAAGCTACCAGGGAACCCAAAAGCGCACGGGTGCCTGGTGCTGCAGCAGCTCGGCGTGCTGTGGGGAGCAGGCGAGGCTGTGCCTCCTCGGGGCAGCAGAGGCGTGAGGCGGGAGCTGGGCCTGGGCACACGGTGGGTGGCCTGCACCAGACAAGGAGCTTTCCAAACATCTCTGCAGAGCAGGGGAGGAGGTGGAGGTGGGCGCCCGAAACGCAGCACAGAGGTGTTATGTAGATTTGCACATACTGCAGTGCTGGAGGAAGACAGCTCGAGGAAGATGGCAATAATAAGAAAAGCACTAAAAAGAGGAGGCACGACTCAAAGAGTAAATCAAGGAAAGCAAGCAGCATGAAATAGTTTTTTACTCCCCTTTCTGAGATGCCAACATTTGCACCAAAATAGCACCTTTTTTTAATTTATTTTTTTTTTGGGGGGGGGGGGGGCAACGTTTTTATACATGCAGAGGTTAGTGAATTTAACTCAGACTCATGTCATGACCAGCCCTTCCACCTTCTGAATCTGACTTCTGGGACTGGATGGTGCTGCAGCACAGATCTTGTTACAAAGCTCAAACAAAAAGCAAACTTCAGGCTACTGAGAAAGTCTGGATTTCAATCTACAAGTTCCCAGGTGAAGGGTTAATATTTGGCTTAGCCAAAACAGGAACAAGGATTATTCTGTAACCTGGGTCAAACTGAGCAGGTCCACACAGCTCCTAGCATAACAAATGCCCAACAAAATACGTGTTTGTTTTTTTTTTTTTTTTTCCAGTATGTGCAGTATGTTTGCTTCTAAAAGCATCACCAACTTCAGGCTGGCCCTGCTGTAAAAATACACACCCCACAGATAAGTGTCTGTAGTAGAAAGTTGTCTTTCTAAACAGACAAGACAGGTGAAAGATGAGGCATGGAAAAAAAACTACAGAGCAGTGAATGGCCTTGTTCAAAACCACACAAACGAAACCATCATCAGAAGTTGCAGTGGCTCCCCCTTTCTCTCCAGCACTCATTATGTTATTAATCGTGTCTATGACAGCCCACAGAACCAAGGACACAGTCCTCACATGGGGAGCTTGCAGTAAAAACAGGCAAGCAGATAAAAACCACGTTGCACAGTAGAAGATGGCTTAGTCAGAAAACAAAACACTTCTCCAGAAAACATTCTTCTTCTGAAACAGTAGAAGGAACATCCTTTCATCAAAAGCCAGCGCAGCCCAAGGAAGGACTGGCAGATGAGTAGTACCTAGAAAATTCCTACAGCAAATCCCAAAGGTGGGAGGCTTTGCAGGGAGGTAGCACAGAAGGGAGAGAGATCTGTGCAGAACAGAGGTCCTGGAAAAGCAGCGTCTGCCTTAAATCTCATGCAAGACAGTCCTTTTGTCTAGAACAGAAAATACTTGGTTTAGATACACAGTAATTGAATGGCAGCACAGCGCAAAATTAAACAGTGGCTTTGGATATTTCAAACTTGATTCAACTGACCCTTACTCTAATTTGCACTTAAGGACGAAGAATAAACTGGTCTCTCCTCAACCTGACTTCGAGGTACTGGGGAGTGAAGTACTCTATTTCTTAATGGAACGCTGGGCTTTGGAAGTCACATCAGCAAAATCAAGTGCATGGTATTTAAGCCAATTTTACTAGCAGTGAACCAAGAAAGTATTTCATCTTTTTTCCTAATGTTTTGGTTTGTTTATTTAACAGAGCACTTGACAAAGACCTTTAGTTCATACTACAACTAACAGCAGCTTCTCAAGAAAACAAGTTTCCAGGAAAAGACCCAACTCCCTGTGCCCCAAAGGCAAGCCTGATCAGCTGTTAACTCAGGAGCTGGCAATGGCAAAGGAGTAGAAAGAGCTCCTTGTGCTGGTAAACCACAGGGCACCCGTGGCAGACAGCACGATGCAGTCATGTGAAATGCAAATGTGGGTTAGGGACGTATCAAGAGTTACTTCCAATAGGCTACAGAAGAATTAGTGACATCACACGTGGCCTTAATCTTCCTTGAACATAAGGGCTGGGGCAAACTCAGGCTGGAATGGATGAAGAGAAATGCTGCTGGAGCACTGAAGGTCCTGTCACACAAGGACGCTTTTTGTGATTCTGAGGAGAAAAGAGGCCATGGATTCAAGAGGAAGAAAAGCTACTGAGCTGAAGGGCAATACTCGTGTAGATTGGGAGGAAGTCAGTGCAAAGTGGTCACAAACGCAGGGAGGCTTCAAGTTAGAGCAGGCTCCTAGCTGCTGGAGCAGTGTTCCAATAAGAGTATGAACAAAACCTGAAAAATCTGATTTTCAGGAAAGCCGACAACCTCTCTTCAGCAGAAAGGATGTTTCTATTCTAGCCTTCCATGTGAGATCTTCCCGTGGAGTACATGCTGTACATTCCCGCATCTATGGCTGTGAGAGCGTCCAGCACATGTCCTGCACCTCTAAATGACAATCCAGAGCTGGATATTTCAGGAAACTTCCAAATTTCTCAAAACAGGCCTCAGAAGAAATACAACCACCCTGATGAAGCCAAACATACACATGCGATTAAACACAATTCTTAATTCTCTTCCTACACACAGAGAAATGGTCACGGAACAGAAAAAAATGATGTCAGGCTCCTTTGCAACACACAATAAACCAGATTCCCAGTCTTGCACTTCCTTCTCCACTGATCTGACAGATTAACAGTCGCTTTCACAACAAGGATTGCACCTACCAGCTCTGTTTTGCGTACCTGGGCTCTGACAACTGTCTTAACTACACCCCCTGGTTTTGTCTGAGAGTCTCCTGAACTGGGAGCTTGGGAAAGAGAGCTGTGTTTTTTTTAATGGATTCATGACTTGAACCTTTATGGCCGACTGATACCTAGAGAAGCAATGAGTATAGCTGTATTCCTACACAGCCAATGGAACCTTGGTGATGCTAAACGCAGACCAGTCCCACCAAGAGAAGAAATCAAATCTAAAATCCCTAAGAAAATGGCCAAGCCATCTCAGACAGTACAACCTTCAGCTCTACTTATCCATCTTTTGTTTTCTTCTCCTCTGGTACCGAGAACGATGAACCTTCAGCGCACCCTCTGTGCCCTCAGCCCTCCTCAGCTCAGTGAGTGCTGCCACGATTCAATACACTCCTCTAGCCAACACATGAACCCACCAACCTCACAGCACGTCCTGTATGCTGTAGCAGGGCCAGGTCTTTGGAATGTTTTTTCATTAAAATTTCAGGCAGTTGCGTTGTTTGTTTTTTTTTTTTTTTGTTTTTTTTTTTTTGTTTGTTTGTTTGTTTGTTTGTTTGTTTTTTTTGTGGGGAAAGAGACAAAAATAAAATGACCAAAAAAAGAAAACTTTATGTGTAAAAAGAAGGGAAAATTCAAGTAAAGACAACAGTAAAGCAAAATACAACAGGAAGACACCACACAAATACTTACTCCAACAGGAGTGGCTCTGGTGCTGTTCTTAAAGGTTAAGATTCATCAGGTTTAAGCCTTCTGCAGAGGTTTCATACCTTTTCATGCAGTGTACACAAATAATTTTTCATGTCATCATTTGGAACGAGCAGCACTGATGTGACTAACTCCTCTAAAAACAGCTTTTAAGTGATCAATTTGAAATGTTGGCAGTCTCACCACCTACTCTTGTGCAAGCTATTAGCCAAAGGTTAGTAAGTACAATATTTTTACTTGTTATTTGGGAAACTACTCCACATAAACAATCCTGGGGAATGATTTTACTCTCTGGTACATGCTACTGATCCAATACCTATGTAAAGATAAAAGGAGGCAATATTTTTGCCAGCTTAAAGATTACTATATTCTCCCATACCTAGAAAAGGAGTAAAAAACCTCACACAATGTATTTAAAACAGCATACACAGAGCAAAGCGAACTTGGATGGCATAGTTAAAATGAAAAATAAATGTATTTATACAATATTGCATATGTAATATAACACAAACTTCCATTCCAAATCAATCACATCAAAATAAAATAAAAAAGATTACAACTCACATGTTTTAATACCTATAAATCCTTAATTTCTATCCAACTTTTTCTTTATAAAAGCCTGTTTAAAATATTAAACTTTTGATTCACCCTAGCTTAAACAGAAACTAAAATGATTTCTTAAGAATTACTGATCACTTAGTCTTTGCCTTAAGTTTCTAGACTTTCCATTTTCAAATTTCCTCTTTTTAAATGTTGGCACCCCTTCTGTCAGGTCTCCAAGGGAGGTGACTGTCTTCTCTTTAAATATCATTGTTGTATCCTCTGGAACATCTAGCACTGGAGCTGGCAAAGTGTCACTCTCTGTACTAGGAAGCTCTAGGTCCACTTTGTCACTGGGAGAAGAGAGAAAAAACATAAAAGGATTAATCTACACATAGAAAACAACATGGGGCACTGCAGAGAGTAACAGCACCTCTGAGCTAAATACAGTCTTCTAGTTAAGGTCACCATCATGACAGAAATCAGTAAAAAAAGTTCTTTGTTTATTCTGCATGGGCTGCCACAAAAAGTAAAAAACTAAGACCTCATTCTGTGCAGAGCTTACAGCATGGCCCAAGCACTCCTCATGTAAGTTGTTCTGCAAAAGCAACAGGGCTGCAGGTGTGGAAATTTAAGGAGGCTGAAAGACAGCAGTCGGCAAGTAATTAGAGTGGTGTAGTGCCAAAATCCCCCGAGTAGTTTTCCTCAAGAGTCCATCCCTGAGGATCTGCATGGCAGAAGCAAGAACAGGCTTACCAAGTCTACCAGTGATCCCAAGTTGGGAGAAACAGCTTTGGAAAACAGGATCACACCCGACACTGATCTGAACAAATCAAAGACAGTCTCTAAAAATGACCAGTCAGTTTTAAGGCACCAACAGCTCCACGCTGTGTGTTACAAGAATAACCTGTGGCACAAACATACAGTGGAGAACAGCCAAACAGTGTGCAGAAAACCCTGTAAGTCACAAGTCCCTCAGGAGTCACAGCAGTGTCACGCTGCCGTGAAGAGACACACGTCGCACTCCTGGCCAACCTACAGGGGGAATCTTCCAGTGCCACCCAGTGCCACTCTGATGTCAGCTCATGTGCTATGCCCCTTTCAGGTCCTGTGCTTCAAGGAAGAACATGGATCAGCTCAAGGACCCAAACAAGAGCCACAAAAAAGACTGCAAGTCAAGGAAATGTGACTGTTGCAGCATCCCAAAAATGTAAACCTCCTGAAAGTGGCTGGCACTGTGCCCAGCCTCAGCTGGAAGTAAAGAACAAACAGCTGCATTTGTCTCATTTACAGGTGGATCTCAAGCCTGGGTGTTAATGTACAGACCGATACATAAAGTTCGGTAGCTGAAAGCACTTTTTATTGGCCAGTGCTTTCCAAAAAGATGAAAACCTTGACTCCAGAGCTGATAAAAGGAATGGTTGGCTGGTGCAGTGCAGGAGGTGTTACCTGAACACGATCACCTCCAAGGAAGTTTAGCAGTGATTAACTGAGTTCAAAATGTCAGAACTGTATCTGCTGAATATTTAGTACTAAAATGCTGGAAAATGGGGTGAGTGAGTATGAGGGACAGTTTTCATTCTCCAAAACCTCCAGACTCCTAGAGGGCCCCACAACAAGAATCTGGCCATAAAAGACCGCAAGCTTTGCAATAAAAATGAGCCATCTCAGGCATTATGCAGTAAGCCAAAACAAACCTCCTGATCAGATGCCTGTTTTGAAAACATCTGCAATACTCAAGTTGGACATGGGAGAGAGAGAGAGACAGCTTCCAAATTTAAAATTGGCATAACTAGATTACACGTTTAGTTTTTCATCTCCTTAGTTACACCACTACAGAAAGTGTTGCACACCACATTCTAAGAACCTCCAGGACTTACTCACAGTAACAGCAAAAAAGGCTGCAGGGGTTTTTGTTTTAGTTTTGCTTAAATTTGTTTTGAAATGGAAGAAATTAGAGAACAAGAAAAGAAGTTGTACCAGAAGTCTTTCACGGCTACACTGGGTGAAAATAAGACAAAAAATTGAAGTGTCTTTTACATTATATCCTTCAGGTGAACAGTTAGAGTTAGCAGAACACCACAAAGTGAGAAATAATTCACTGCTTGTGGAAGTAACTCAGCCAAATGTACCAGGCTTTGGTAGAAATTGCTCAGAGTCTAAAAAGGCATAGTCATTAATGTCAGCCACTACTGATCCCACAGGGAAGGGATTCAAAGCAGTGCTAACCCAGTCCAATCAAGATAAGGTTGCTGGTGGTCCTTGAAGATGAAGATAGATCTTGAACTCCAGGCAGAGTTAGTCCAACTAATTACTCATCAGGAAGAAACAGAATTTAGCCTGGGAGATGGAAGCCCTAAGAAAGCTGCCTATGCTGTTCCAAGGCTGGAAACAGTTGAAAAAGCAGTCAGCAAAGCTCCTGAAGCAGCTGAACTAGACTGCTGAAGGAGACTGCGTTAAGGAATATAAGCTTAGGGTGACTACACTTAAAATAGTTGATACTCAGCATTTGAGAAAAATGATGGATGGCAGTGACCCTCTCAATCTTGTTAGTTGGTTTGTACTCACGGTGAACTTCAACCACAAAACCCAAACCACCACCACTACCCACCGTGGAGAGCTGTCACATAAAACTGTCGCTGCAGAAAGAACTGTATTTTCCCTATGTTTCCAACCACTGCTGTGCTCATTCTGCCAGAATCCAGAAGAAAAAGCTTCAGCTCTTGAAAACAAGTATTCTGGAAACAAATATTATGAAAGCAACTACGGTAAAAAGTTCCTTACCATGGTTCCTCTTCTTCTTCCTCTTCTACTTTTTCTGTAATTGCTTTCCATTTTCCATAAGGCTTGGTCTTGTTAGATGCATCACTAGAGGTTTCTTGGGAAGCTGATGTACTCTCCTCTTGATCAACAGTTTCTGCTGGCTTCACTTCTCTCCATTTCCCATAAGGACTTAACTTTTTAGCTCTGGGAGATTTTTTCCCTTCCTCTGATTCTTCACCATTACCTCCTTTCCTCTAAAGAGGAAAAAACCCACCTTAAGCAAAAATGCCTAAATAAAAACACAATGTAGCTTTATTTTACACCTTTTATACACTGTTATCTACTATTCATACTTTTCAACCAAGAGTAACTTGAAACAATAAACACATTTTTTAGTAAGATCTTTAAGTTTTTCTCCATGAGCTTTGATGGCATACAAAGTTGAAAACAAATCTTAAATGTTGTAAAACATTAAAGCTGGAAAATCCCATGTCTCAGGGCTGAGGTTAGCAAGGAATAGCCAATACAAACTTATTTAAAAACGAAGCTTAGCATGTGTTAAAAAAAAAAAAAGACAAAAATTCACATATGGTTTCCTGTGCATGCAGATACACACAATTTACAGCTAATACCTGGTAGCAGTTTATAATGATGCACAGTCATCCAAAAGGACATAGTTGAGAATTAACACCTGTCTGTGAATACATTTTATATTTCAACTGTCACTGCCTGTTCTGAACTACCAGTTTCAGAAAAACCATCTGACTTGACCAGAGATAGAATCAGACCCCTTATTTTATGTTTAAAAGATGAAGACAAAAATATGTAATTGATACAGGTTTTGTACTCGGTGCTGCCGTTGTTTTTCTCAGTTAGTCAGGAAACTACAATCATGCCATTTTTGGTCAGGAGCATTCCCTGAAGGTCCCCGCAGCAGTCACATTTACCAATGAAGGTTTGAAGTCACCCTCACATGGAAATCCAAACCATTTTGCAGACTATTTCAGAGAGGTGCCAGTCACCTTTCTCAGAGAACATCACATTTCTTGCAGAATTCAAGCTACTTTTGGTGTGCTGAACGAAAGAGCATGTTTTTTATTCTGGAACTGTGCCACTAATGGCCCAAACAATTGAATAAAGATTCATTTAACTATTCAAACAAGTGCAAAGTTCTGCCTTCAGTCATACGATTTAACCTCATTGCAGTAAGTACAGCCCTACACAAGAGATAAAACGCCTTATGCTAGAAAATGAATACTGTGTGTAAAATAAATCTGAAGAGGAAACTTACCTTGAAACTCTGAGCTTCATTTTCACTCTCTTCTGAGTCTGATTCAGACGCTTTGGAATCTGTTTCTGCACGCTCTTCAGAACGCTTGTCACGTTGACCCTTCTCATTTGAAGATGAAACAAAACCCTCTGGTTTCTCCCATGTGGACACTGTCCAAGATATTTGAACAATCACATTATTTTGTTTCTAATTCTGATCTGTTACTGTGTTGACAACATTACCTTTCAGAAGCAGCGCTGCCTTATGCAAAAATACAGCAAATAATTTAGCACAAGGCTTTTGCCTTTGTTTGGTACATTTATTGTAATAAATGTAGTCAGGAAAACACCATTTCTCTTCCCAGCAGAGATACATTCATGACATCTGAGTTCACTGTTGATAAAGATTGTTTTAATTAGTGCTTAAGAAAAATATGCATGGCAACCAGAGGCCCACAAGGCTGTGGTCTGTCTCATCCTTCTAGAAGTGCCTGTTTGATTCGAGTCCATTAGAAAGACCGGATAAGGTAAAAAATGGTAACTGTGAGCCTCAGCTCTCTGGGCAGATAACCCCTTCCCTGTGCTACTTGGCTGGGCAACATTAGGTCTGTAATTAAAGAGCTGTCAAGCAAACAAGGAAATACAAACATCAATCTGAAAAGACATGGAGGTCTGTGCAGGATATGACCTCATTTTCAATTAAAAGCTAGTATTCCAGCAAATTCCATACCGAGAGGAAATGTTTCAATAAAAGTTGACTCAATGGTCTTAAAACTGGGTTTAGTAACAACACAGCAAAGGTACACCAACTTTCGATTCAAAATTTAATACAAGCTTTCAGATATAACAGAACTACTGTTTTTCCACTTATTTTATCTATTTCCAAGGAAATCCCTAAATGAAAACAACACTTAAAAGGGTACATGCCAAGATATATCTTGAAGAAGTAAAGGTTTAAGAAACTGGCAGAGAGACTTTGCATGAACAGAACACTCTCTTAAGGGTACTGCTGTCATCTAGCTTTAGACTAGTAGCTCAGAAACCTGGCTTTCCTAGGTGCTACATACAGCCAGAGCAGTTAAGGTACAGCCTTCCAAAGCATGACTCGTAGTGCTAAGCCTAGAGGTATCAGTCTCCTAAGCTACATGCCTGAGATGAGCCACTATGAGCCAGCTAAAAATTTGACTGGTCTTCAGAGGATGGGATTAGTATGAAGAGAACTGACAAGCAATTCTGAAGCATTTCCAAGACACCTAAAGCTATATAAACATAAAGGATCACGTTAAAATCTCACAAACCAAAATTTTACCAAATACAATGATTATAAAGACATTCCTCATACATGTCATGTGTCCAGGAAGAACTTTAAAAACAACATAACAGAAGGCATAAAATGTATCTGAACTTAGAAGGCAATGTTTAAAAATAACTAGCATCTCTTTTTCCTTTCAAAAGAAGAAATCATAAATCATTTGGGCAGGGGAGTGGCATGTTGAAAAACTGAAAGTTTTGGGATTTTTCTTCTGCTCTTAGTATCATTAGGAACACCACTCCATACCCAACAGCAGAAGGAATCCTCATAGCCAGCATAAAATCAATTACTCTCCAGAGAGTCATCACTGACCTTAAAATGATTCAAACAGATTTAGAAAACAGATGCCTGTTCTGAGGGAGTTACCACAATTTCCCCAAGTAGGGAAAAAATCAGGGAAAAGAAGTAGGAGGTAAGATTCTGGACTCTCTTATCAATGCTGTCTCAGCAAAAGGAAAAGTTTAGAAGATTCTTATTCAGTCTTACATAGCTGTCAAAACAAAACGCTGCCCATTTCTGGATTCCAAACCATAATATATATATATATATAT
>NW_008583116.1:0-19781 GCF_000691845.1 Merops nubicus | reverse complement strand
CGGCAGGAGCACACGAGGCTGGCGAGTTTTAACTGTTTTCCATCTCAGCGATGAGTTAGTGGACAAAGGAATAGGGAAAAAAAATGCTTTTACCTGGGAAAACCAAACGGCTGGGCTTGAAAGTGGCGAGCAAACTGTACCCTTGTGGGGCTGTAACCACTTGGGGGTGGTTTGAAGCCAGCCAGGCAAATTGGCTTGCAGGTGGGGTTGGAAGCAGCAGAAAGTGGAGCCTGGCTGTTCGTAGCTCTTCTTTGCTGACCAGGTTAAGAAAAGTGTGTGAGAGTGTATCCCAGAAAGGTTGTGTGCCAAACCCTGAGGAAGAGAAATGGGGAAAGGGAGGCAGAACATCATGTAGGTACAGGCAGCCCTTACTTGGCTTGGATCAGCGTGCCTCAGCAAAGCATTTAATTGGTCTCAGTAATCTCTTGCCTGTGAGGAGTAGCTGCTTGGTGTGCTTAAACTGAGTGGTGTCTGGGGCAAGAACTGGCATGTTTCTGAGGAGGGGTGGCCAGATGGAGCTCTGGGCACACCAGGAGGCTAAGGAAGAGTCAACATCTGAGCCTCTTTGGCCACGAGGAGTTTCAGAGCACCTGTGTAACCGAGAGTACCAGCCTGGCTCAGAAAGGCTGTGCTGTAGCTGTAGGTAATCCTGCCAGAGCTGCACATACACTTGTGGTGGCTGTGAAGAAGCTCTAACTGCAGCTTTGAGGCTGTGGGAGATGCTGCTTTGTTGTCTCAGAGACTTTACCTGGCATCAGCAGAATGAAGTAACTGTTCAGGTTCTAGTTTAATTGTTTGTTTGTATTCTGGTTTAATGATGGCTGGCTGTTCCTTATGTGGGTTTTGCTGTGAGCATCATCATGGCTCCAAGGCTCTTGAGAAGATGTGAAGAGAAAGCAGAAAGCATTATGAGCCTAGATAATGCTGAGCACAGATCCAGGGCTGGTCCCAGTTAGCCAGCATGATTTTAGACACCATAAGATGCTGACTGTTCAGTCAGGCTCAGTGTTGTACGCTCTGACTAATCAACGTGCAGGCCTCTGGAGTAGCAGTAAGCAGGTCAGAGAGCCACAGAGATGCCTTCTCCTGCATGCTCCTGCTGGCCTGGTCTTGTCTCTGTCCTTCATCCCTCTCACATAGCCTAAGAACTAGAACATGGTGAGGGGGTAAGCAAAGGAGCAGTGCGTCCAGTCTGTTGAAAAGATTGTGAAAAGCCTATGTGGCAGGGAAGGAAGTTGCTGGATATTTTCTCTGGATAACTTCAGCTGGCCTGTGTGGTGTATACAGACCAACGTCTTCTCCCTCTATCTCTCTCTGCCACTTTCCTGCTGTTGTGTCCCACTTCTGGAGGGCAGCTTAACACAAAATGAAGCAGGCTTAAAACACTTTAAGGTGAAGGAGTTGGTGTTTTGTGAGATGCTTCTCACTAAATCTCTTCCTGAAGGAAGGGAAGGGGTGTTAAATAATAGGTTGCTTTTCCCCTGTGGAGCAGAATAAAATTCCAGACCTATTGCTTGGGTATCACTTGTACTTTAAATGCACATTTAGGAACCAAGAAAAGCAAAACAGCTGAAACTCTTCAAGTACCATTCGATGTGCACTCCCCACCGCAGTAAAACTTCTCCCTTGGCACCTTTACTTGACTGGGAGGGAGGTCAAAAGGAAGGACACAGAAGCAGCAGCATTATTATTAGTATAGCAGTGTCTGGCAACAACACTGTTGTTAAGGACCTTTCACATGTTTTCACATAAATTCTTATTTTCTGATTGTAAAACTTAGCCATAAAGTTCACCCCCTTGCTGATACCAGGCACTTAAGGTTTAAGACTATCAGCACATTAGTCAAGCAAATTTCAGGTTATAGCTAAGTCCTAAACCCCCCCCCCTACATATTCTAATTCCAAATTGCTTTTTTTACAGTCTTTGCACTTTAAAGTATGGAGTAGTTGAGTGAAATTATTTATAATGTGCACAATCTGTGGGTTTCCAAATTAAGTGCAAATGAACTAGTATATTTGATTTGGTACATTAATTTTTTTTTTTTTTTCCTTAAAGTAGGTCTGATGAGTGCTGAGGACTCACCCTCTTGTTTTCAAGATGTTAGGAAAGCATTTTTAGTGGGGGAAGGGGAGGGAGATAGGACAGTCAGCTGTACAGAGCTAGCACAAAACAAGTCATTGAGCAGCCATGAAACAAAAGGATCCCTAACAAAAAATGTTTGCAGCTAGGTGAAAATCTGTTGCCAAGCTGAGGTTTGCATACATGTTTAGAGTGAGAAATAAACACTTCCTGGCAGATTATTTCTCTTTGCCTCCCTCAAAATTTCCTATTGTGAAGTGTTTGCAGTATCGCGAGAGAGCAAGGATTATGATGAGCATGTTCTGTTGCACTATAAAGAAACTGAGGATAAAATGAACTTGTTTAAAGGCAGAGCTCTATTACATCCATATTTCCTTGTAATGTCAGACTTCATTTATAGCCATCTCAGTTTAGGTTCTGTTACCTGAAGGAGGCAGTTCTAGGAAATATACCCAAAATCTCATCCTGGGAACATTTTAAGGATGTCCAGAATTCCACCCCTTTTGAAAACCTACTGTATGGCATCAATCAGGGCCATCCTGAAAACATTCCATGCCTGCTCCCTCAACAAAAAATACTTTGAAAGTGCCTAAATTGATGGAGCTGGCTAAAGAACCCCCTCTGTGCTCATTTCAGTATGCTTTCAGGTTCTACTTCATGGAGGAATAGGAAATGCCCAATCAGAGGACCAGTAAGGGAATGCCCAGGCCATGGGGAGTCCAATTTGAAGACTACAAAGGGATCATTGTCTTGAGAAGCTCTGGAAAGTCCTCCCAAAAATCCTAGATATAATTTTTAAATGACTGCAGCACCAGACTGGGATTCCTTTGGATGTGCGTAATATCCCCAAACAGAGGCCACTCTCAGGTCTTTCTCCAGCATGAGATCTCTTTCAGTGTAATTTCAGTGGTCTGACAGACCATGGACAGACATTTCTATACATTTTTTAAATTTTCTGTGGCATTTTGGAAATGCTTGTCCAAAAATGAAGCTGTATTGAAAACAGTCAAGAAATAATTCTCTACTTGCTTAACACCCCTTGGATCCAAACACAAATCATTAATGACAAGATACAAACCCTGGAACTTTCTTTCCTGACTCATAGTCACTTGTGAGAATCCAAAAACTTCCCAACAATGTTACTTGTTGAAACAGCCTCTTCAAACGGAAAGGACTCATTTTTTTAATAGAAAAGCCATTCTTATTAATCTGGATAGTGTTTCCCGTTTTCTTATGACACATGAAGAAGTGTTGGATGTAGAGTAATTTGGAAACCTATAAATTGAAAGAGGACATAAAAAGCCATAATTGCAGTTTTCACTGCTCTGGAGTGTATTCCTCAGGCACCACAACAGTTTGAGTTGTGAGAGGAATAGGAGACTAGGAGAGGGGACAGGTTTAAAACAGAAGATGCTGTGCTGGGGAGGAGTTGAAAAGCTGTTTACAGGATGTTGTCTAAATAAAAAAGGATCTCTTAAAAAAATTACCAGCAACACCGTTGCACATCCCAGGCCCTTCTTTGCCATCTTTTCTCTTTTGGCCTGGTTATCTGATCCCAGGGAACTGAGCTCTGAACCTTTGGGCTGGTCTGGTGCCTGCCTGTGCACATCCTGAGAATGGCAGCTTCAGGTGGGGCAGGAAGAGGAGCTGTCACCCAGTCCTGCCCAGAGGCAGCACACAGGACCTCTGCCTATGGTCACAAGGGTCTCCACGGGTACTTGAATGCCATGTGCAGTTTTGAACAGCCCCAGTACAAGAAAAATGGGAATAAATTGGAGCAAATTCAGCAGAGGGCGAATTCAGACAAGATGGTATTTTTCTTGTGGCGAAAGACTGAGGAAACTAGACTTGTTTAGCCTGGAGAAAACAAGCGCTAGGACCTAGCAACGGCCTTCCCAAGGTTAGCAAGAAGATCCAGTCAGGCTCTTCCCAGTGGTGTGTGACAGGAGGATAAGAAACAAGAAGTATTAACTGAAGCAAGCTGGGAATAAGAAGAAACAGTTTCACTATAAGGACAGCTGGGCAGTCAGGTTGCCCAGAGAGGCTGTGCAGCCTCCATCTTTGGAGGTTTTCAAGACAAGATGGGCCAAAGCTTTGAGTAACCTGGTCTGACCTCACATCTGATCCTGGACTAGAGATCGTGTGAGAACTCTTCCAACCTGAGCTATCCTGTAATCGAAAATCAGTCAGGGGAATTACTACCCGAATGTGCTTTTGCTGAATTGAAAGGTAGCACCGGTAATCATTAAAGTGTAGAAGTTTATGTTGTCAGTATTTAAAATTATGAGTTTATTTCAGCCTAATGGACAAAATCAGCTGGATTTTAGTCTGAAGGGTTTACTAGCATATAATGAAAAGAGAGAAAAAAGAGACTCTGGTTAAGTAACTCCATGGAGGTACCTGAACTTTCAGCTGATCTAGGCTAGTTTGCAGAATTTAGAACGTATGTTATCTGTGCACTTATCCTGAGGAACCTTACATTGCCAGAGTGATACAAAGCACCTTTCCTATTCCCAGGGGTAGGTTGTTGCCAGTAAATAGTAATTACAGAAAAACTCAGAACAGTAACTCACCCTGAAGTGGAGCACAATTTAACACATTCTCCTCTAATGCTTCTAAAATGCAGATCTGGAAACACCACAAGGGCTGCACACCTCCCACATGGTAAGCATGCAAACCATCAAGCCCTGGAATATGACATACGTTGACAATACAGAAGTGGTGGGCTTGGTTGTCAGCAAGAGGACACTGGTGTTGTCTCACCCAAGCCAGGTGACACTAGTTGAAGATCTGTCCCACTAAAAGTAGTTGGAGACACAGGTGCAGAGGAATTACTGCTAGTAGGCTCATTTATCAGGGGAAGAAGCTCATGTCTATCTTTCCTCATGCTGTCAGAGCACTGTGTCATGGTGTGAGAGCCGTAGCTGTGCTCACAGTCATACTGGCCCCTGGTGCTGTTCCCAGCACGTGGCGGCCCTGCCAGGCTGTGAGAGCAGCGCTCCACTTGGCCACCTCCACAGCAAAATAGGCCACAGGCCCAGCGCCACTGCAAGCTGGTACACGCGGCAGACAATTTTCTTAGAAGCCAGGCTAGAGATGCTAGACATGCTTCCCTGCGGCCAGGTCTGTTCCCAGGTGTTTAAACTGTGAAAGAGCACAATGCCCTAGTAGTTGGCAACACTGCATCTCATGAGCGTTTCACCTTCTGACACCTAGGAAGTAATTACTCCCTGATGACTCTGCCTGATCTGGCATAGTTTGACTCTTGGTATTTGTCTCCAAGAGATGATCTTTGGGCTCCCCTTCTGCCTGAAAAAGAACCAACCAGGGACCATGACTTCTTCCCCACCTTCTGTAACAATGAGAGAAACAGATCTTATTCCTACCTACAGTCTTTTTTCAACTCTGCTGTAGAGACAGTACACGTTGGGTCATAAATCAGTAGATGGGCTTTGCTGCTAGATCAAGAAGCTCTGGCATCCTTCATTGCACCTAAGGTGCTGGTATACCTTCTGGAAGTTTTATCTTCAAGAAGTAAAAGTGTAGGACATGTAGGAGGAGTCCGCTAAGTATCTAAGGCCAAACCCTGTTCAAGGGTCCAGGCCATTTCAGTTGAGTCAAAAGACTCTGCTCTTTCATCTGAGAACAAATGGAAATGAAATGGCTGTGAATTTTACAGCTAATTCTCAGACATAACATAACTCAGATCAACAACTTTTGTTCCATTCCAATGAGGTTTCAGGCCTGTGTGCTGCTGCTACTTGTTAACATTGCCTTCACTAGGCTATGGCATTCCACAGCACTTTGGTACTGAAGCAGAGTTTTGAACTAGTATCAGGAGGTCTTCCACCTGCTTGAGAAACCTTACTAAGTAATTGGGAAAATGCAGCGGATTGAATGCAGGTGACGTGTCACAGATCAATCATTAATGTCTCCTCACGAAGGTTGCTTTCATGGCAAGGCCACCTTGTGAGGAATCGGAGAGCAAACCGTGGCCAGACCCCTCTACAGAAATGCTGTCACCTCGTAACAGTGGCACGGGGCGAGTTCACGAGGAGGTGGATAGATCTATGTAAATAGTTAATGGTGACCGCAGCCTCCTTTTTATGTCTGATTTATCAAAGTCCCCACAGCCCAACCCCTTCAGGCCCCGGCAGTGAGGGGACTGGGTGCTAAAGAATGGCGCCAGGGAGCTGGGCGGGAGCTGCCACGCAGGGCTGGCAGGTTGGAATATAGGAATGCCTTTGCTACTTTTTATGTTATTTTTAGTCTTAAGAAGTTACAAAATTTTCTAAGAATTTTAAAGCAGCCATGAACAGAGGTCAAGACACCCTAGAAAGGAAAATGGAGTAAAATCTAATCACATTATATATTAGCTCCCCTAAGTGATATTCTAAGCTCATATTCTTAGTCTGATTCCCCTTTCCTTGTCTCTTTCTCTTTCAACTCTGCTTCATTTGATATTTCTGTGTAGCCCGTTGGACACATTTTTGACATCTGAGTGATAACTAATCCTCCTGGTTTTGTTTTTGACTCTGCACCTTTGGGAGTAAATGGGACTCCTGGTACAAGCAGAATGTTTAAGACAGATCAAATGGAAAATGGCAACAGACAGTATCCAAGTGGATGTCACTGCAAGAGGACTGAGCAAACGTGGCTCTTAAGGAAGAAATGGAAGACTAAATTTTCTAAGTGAAGGAGAAGATACTTCTAAATCTAAGTTGTGACATTAGTATAATGCAGGTTTCTGTTGAGGGATGTGACTTGTAGGAAAAGTCTGAGAGAATATGGAGATATGTGGGATGTGTGGAATAAAGGGAAAGCTGAGAAATATGGTGACCTGAAAAGGTTTTCAGTGGTGTTAGCACACAGTAACCATCTGTTGTCTCTTTTGCTTCTGGAAGGCCTCTGTCAGCAGACAGGAAGCAGGAGCCTCGCCTCGTCTGTATTACCAGCTTCCTGTGTGAGACAGGCTGTTTGCTAGGCAGGCACTTTCCCCTCTGTTGAAGGCGGGGAGTGAAGAGCCCATCCCCTCTCATCGTTTACACAAGCTAACCCTCAGCTATTTTTTGTGCCAATGTGAATTGTGCTCTGTGCAGATGATGTACGGCTCCAAGGCTTAGATGGGAAGCTTGTGAGCTGCAGGTGGCTGTGTGGTGACAGTGTGGGGCTGTGGAGAAGACATGCAACTGAGCAGAGATCTGCTGGAGTAACAGGGTGGAGATACGTGTCCTCATTTGAGCAAAATCTCCATCCTCAGTGACACATGTAGGTCTCTTGGACCCTTTTTACTTGCAGGAAAAACAGAATGGAAACTGAAACTAAATAAAAATTATTTGATATCCATGCAGGAAAGTGTAATTCAGACTTCTGTAGGCTTTGTGGAGCAAAGGAGAAGTTATGGAGGCAAAAGTTGTGCCATAGAGTTTGGAAGACGACTCTGGCAGTTTGACAAGCTGTTAGATTAGGTTTGATTTTCTAATATAAAAACTTAAGGAAAGTCAAGTCTCTCACTTTTACATTTGTTTTTTATTGTTTTCTACACTGCTTGATTTTGGCTAAAAGCAGCAATGTCTGTGAGCTGTGAACCATGAGGTAGATTTCTCTTAGTTTTCTAACTTGGAAATTATGTACCTTTGAGTTGGCCAAAATAAAAGGGCAGTGTTTGTACAAGGGATTATGCTTTCTGACAGCCTGTGGCTATGGGGGAACAGCTCCATGACCCAGGACATCCCTTCCAGCTCTATATTCTGTAACAAGAATGGAGATGGGATTTTAAACCTTGTCAATTATTGTCTGTGTTCTTGTTTAGAGTGGTTTGGCCAGTTACTGCCAAGTTATTGGCCAAACCTAGTAAGGAGAGAGTTCGAAAATTATGCTGTTACCTCTGCTGTTATCTAAACTGGAACAAGGTGAAAATTGCTTCTTCCTGTTTCACATTTTTCTCTCCTTTTATAGTCTTTGAAGATAAGTAGCTATTTTAAATGTCAAGAAAGATCAAGAATCTGTTTTCTGTTTACACTCAGGTCACAATATTCTGTACTGACAACAGAAATGACCTTTAAAGTGGCTGTAAATGTAGATATAAGATTTAGAGATAGTAAATCAGTATTTATGTGCACAGGGCCCAGTGTTGCCGTGCAGCATTCGTTTAAGTTATACATATAGGTGCACAGGATGCGAAGTTTATTCAGGGCCCTTGCTAGCTTTAAAGATGGCCCCCAACTACAGACTTTCTCTTCTCTTTCCTCATTAGTTCCTTTGCCCTTGATTGCACCTGTCATACAGCATGTGTTACTCAAGGGTTAGAATAATATATCTAAAAAGACAATAGAGCTATAACAATATCACATTTTTTTCCCCCCACTGAAGCAGCATTCTTTCTGTGTTAAAAGAATGAGTTATTTCAGTTTGTCTTAACCACTTCCATAACATACATGCAAACAAAGCCCATCAAATCACAGAGAGCAGGTACTCGGTGGTTTGTACATTCTCACTGTGTATTTTACCTTTCACAGCTTTGCTGGGGCTCAGGTGCATGTGCGTGGCTGGACGGATTGTTTGAGGTGTTACTGTCTAGGAAGTAATTGCCAGCTTGTTCCAAGCTATTTGTACAGTTTATCTGCTGGAGGTGAGGCTGCCCAGGGAGAAGGCTGTGGGAGGGGAAACCTGGAGATGGCAGCACAGGCAGAAGGTGTGTTCTGGGCTGGTCATCACAGGGCTGCCTGACGCGGTGCTGTCATTTCTGCTCTGCCTTTCCTGGTGTTCCACTCCTTACAACAGGTAACTTTAAAGCTACCCAATTTAGGACTTGAATCTGGAAAGACACCATAGCCTCTGTGTGTAACTGTTTAGGGGTGCAATCACATCCCCAGTTCTAGATATCTGAAGAATTAGGGCTGTCTACCACAAAGCTTTAAAATATTTATGGAAATGTCTTAAATCAATGCAAGTAAAATGGCTTGTCAGTAAGGGCTATTGGCAGCAGCGTGAGATTAAATAGCAAAGGATTATCCAGTGCTTGAGATCCTCTGGAACCCTTTGTTCTTCCATCTAACTTCAAAATTTATTTTTTATTTCAGGTTTTCTAAAACCTGGGGTTTAAAACAAACAAACAAAAAAGCAAAACCAAAGCAAGCATACAAATTAATTGTGGATATTACCTGACCACTACTGCATACTTTCAGCCATAGCTCTTTTAAATACATTGGTCATTGTAAGCAACCCAACAAAAAGGCAGATGAGATTTCTGGGTTTAGGACTGTCTTTCTGTCATCTGTTGTAAACTGTAAATTCACTTAAATTTTCAAATTAGTTGAAAACTTCTGCCCAACAGAATAAATAAAACATTTGGCTTTAAAATAACCCACACATTCATTATCACTTCTACCTGCCATAGTATCTAGATAGCAATAAAAATAAAAAATTATTCAGTCTTTGGTACATTCATTTAATAATGATAATCATTCACTGGAATAAAAGTATTCAAAGGAAATTAAATGTGCAAGTAACAGGCCTCATGAATATACAACAAAGTAGGAAATGTTCAAATCATGGTTTTAAAGCATGTGTGCTAGTTCACTGTTTTCTATTATCTGTTTAGAAATCATTGTCACAACTATCTTATTAACGTATGAGGTAGAAAATAAATGTATAATAATTTCAATCAACTTCATAATTTTTTAAGACATTGCTTTTAAACTCTCCGTTATCATATGCAAAGTGGAAAAGTCAGCTCCACTTAATTTATTTCATATGTTACTCCAACAGCATCACAAATAGGTCATTGTTACAGGTCTCTCCAAATAATGAGTTCAAGACATCGTTTCCTTTGCAACACTTCAGCTGCATGCTATGCACTTCATCTTGTGTAATTGCCTGATGAAGAAGGGCAGCAGGTAGCCCCAGGCTATTAGAAAGAAGAAGCATCAATGAAAAAAATGTTCAACACAGGTGTTATCCCCTAAGGACAATGGAATATCTGGAGGATGAATAGAAAAGGAAACATGATGAAACTAATCAACAGGTAATAATAATAAAAAAAAATAGCTGAACTTCCCTTCCACCATCTGGATGCTTCCTGTCACCACAAGTGTTCTCTCCCAGGGTGGGAAACTTATGGACAACCAGAAAAAATCTCTCTCATAAAATATATCCAAATATTCAGATTTGGGTTTTTTTTTTTTTTTTTTTTTTTTTTTTTTTTTTTTTTTTGTGAGCAGATAAGTAAAATTTAGGCCTCCACTGAATATACAACAAGCCCAGTGGGAGCAAAGGACAAAATACTGACCTCTGAGAAGCATATGGCAATGTTTCCAGCAGGTTCAATGGAGACTGGATGCTGTCTGGTGGGAATACTTATGTACTGAAAAGATAAACCTGTGAACAAATCTGTACTGACCATGGGGCCTTTGGTTTTCTTTTCCGAGTGGCTGAGCATTTCTAGTTACCAGGGATGTTAGAGGGCCCCGTAGGTGCCTCAGCGTTTCTGAAAGTGGAGGCTTTTCACTACGGAGTTGTCTGGTCCATCTAGGCCTGCCTGGAGTCCTACATCCCCCAAGGGACTTGAGGAGTGTTAAGCCTGACTGGGTCCTCGTTCCACACATGAGATGTGATCCTGTCACCAGTCACACAGCCTGTGCCCTGGGGCATACAGCTGGCTGTCTTGGGAAGGAGACTCAAAGGCAAAGCAAGCTAGCATTCATCAGCTCACATGGAACACTGAAGAATTCAAGTGGTTCCAAAGGACTCTGAGGTTTGGGAGGCATGGTCACAATCCAGGCATCCAGCGTGGACCAGGATTTTGTGCTTTTGTTGATGTGCTGGTGGCAAGGACAATGTGGCCATAACCTAAGACGGGGCAACATTCAAAAGGGAATTTTTTTTTCTGTTTGTGTTAACAATCCTGTTTATCATGCTGTTGACTCTTGAGTCAGTCTAGGTCATTTTACTCTGTGAAATGAATGCATATTTATTTATTAATGAAACATGAAGATAACCACATCTGGTCATGCTGCCTTTCAGCCTTACTGTAAGAGATTTCAAGGTTGTGCTTTGTTGTGGTTTTTATAATTTTCCTTCTAAGTTGTAGGATAGTCACTAAATCTCTGTCTCTCTCCCAGGCTCACCCTGGCTCTTTGTTTTCTTATCAGCAGTGGTAATGATGCAGGAGTATAATGCTGATCTCTCCCAAGGATCTAAAAACACTCTACTGCCCTTAACTTGACTGGAGGCTGAAGGCTCTGATTATTTCACAGGTTTTTAAAGATCCTTTTTAAAAAACAGGATCTCTGAATTGAGCAGGATTTGCAACTTTTAAAACATAATAATACATATGTATCTGAATTATATGAATAATACAGAGAGCAAACAAGTATTCATAAACACTTTTAACTGAAGTTCTTTCATGTCACTTTTTCATTACCATACAAATACTGTGCTGGAAAGCTGTCAAGATTTTTATCTTGAGGAAGCTCCTCTTTAAGAAGATGAACCATCCCATTAAGATCACAATTCTTGGGAGCAGGAAAAACAGCAAATGCAAAAAACATCCATGCTTTTCAATATGAATTTTTAATAAAAACTAAATTTGTAGAGTATATTGGCTTAATGAAGTCAGTGGGATTAGCCAAGTGCTCAAAGTTAAGCATGGACTTAGGTACATGTTTAATTGGGGTCCTGAATTAAAAAATAATTTGAAGGTTCAACTGCATTTTATAGTCCTTGTGGCCCTGGACTGCCGTGTTCCGACACTTGTGTGAATGGCTGCACTCATATCAGCATGGCCAACATAAAAATGCAAAGTACTTAAATAATTTCAGTTGAAAACTTGCTTTTTGTGGCAAAATATAGTAAGGTAAGAAAAAATCAGATTAGTTTCTGACAATTTAAGAGGGAGTGTTTGAACTACTGTTCATAGCAGAGAGAATAAATGAAAATAGGAGGTGCTTAAGTGAGGCAGGTGATTGAAAAAATGTCCAATATTTAATTTTAATAGAATAAAACCCCAGTAAGGCCCAAGTTGATAGGACCCCTAGATAAATGCATCCTTCTAGCTACCTAAGAGTTTTATGAGATTGCTGGAGTGGTTTCAGCCCTGTTATTAACTGCCAACAATATTCCTATTTCTGATAAAAATCAGCTACTATTTTTTTAAAAATATGGATAGATTTAAGAGCAATTTATTCACTGGTCAGTCAAAGAAAATCATGGTTACAATAGAAACATAAAGTCTTTTAAGAATACAAATTAATAAACAGCCTGGATCTTATTAAAATGTAGGAAAATGAAGCACTATGATAAATTTTTTTTTTCATACTTTGAATTCTACAAGGAATCTTTGGAGGTCTTTACAAAACAGAGGCCCTATCCTATAAAAACTTAAACTTGTGTTTATTTGCATTTGTGTGATCAGTACTGTTCTCTTTTGTGAGAAAATGGGCAGCATAAAATTAAGTATACACATGTACGTTTTTAGACAACACCTCTACATTTTATTAAAGCTATCAGAGAGCTATTTTGGGTCCCTGCTTTATTACTTTTTCCTATAATTTCTACTTGCTGTGCATTCAAAACTTCTGTTAACATCTTCGTCACATAAATACTGTATTATTTCATGTACATTTAAAGTTTTTACAGGAATGCAGATTAATGAAATAAGCTAACTCAGAATAAAATCTCTACAGTCTTCAAGCTTTGTTCCCTACATATATGGGGTGTGTTTTTTTCTCCTGAGTGAATCTCATAGTAGTACTTAGTGAAGGTGCCAAATTCTGCCCCTCTTTTTATTCAGCTACATACAGGTGCATAACATTTTGAATAAATTGCTCAGAACTTGCAGAAGAAAAAAAAAATTAAATCAGACTTTAAAACTGAGTATGAGTCCCAGAACGCAGCTGTGACATAGTAAGATTCAGAGGGAAACATAAGTGAAAATGTTCTCTGCAGGTCCATCTGAAAAATCTGAGATCAGAGGTGCTTAGGTCACAATAGGAAGGCAATAAATCTGCCATTAGAATTTAGAATAATTTCAATGGGAGTAATAAAAATCCATTAGCTACTCTGGAGGAGTTAAGGTTATTGGTCATAGGATAAAAGGCACAAAAGCTTCTAAACTATCCAAATCATTACTATCTAACCCATACCTAAGATGACCGACTGAATGAAGAAAAGAACCAAGTCAGGCTGTTATATTTTAACACCTACTTAACTTAAGCAATTTTGAGCCACGGAGCATGGTCATAAGAGTACAGCTAGCCAGACATTCATGCCTGTGAGATGCTACCCTGGAGATGTTAGGGATCAAGGATCCTGCAGCTGAGTCAGCAGACAAACAAGCAAATCATATTCTGTGAGAAGAAAATGTGTTTGTGTAAGAACTCAGAAATCTGAAAAAGGACGGACCTTTGATGTTTGAGAAATGTTTTATTTCTTGGCACTTCATTGCTATGGTTTTCATCTACATTAAAATAGCTTCCCAGCTGCTTTTTTAAAACCTAGCAGAATTATATTTTAATGGAGGCCTGCAGCATCGAAGGGCTCTTCAGAGCTGCAATGGAAGGACAGGGTCACTGAGCAATTTATAGCTGCTTCTTGGGAAGAAAAACCCCTGGACTCTCTAGGCTCTGCCAGAGGAGCAGATGAAGGCAGCACACCTGGCACACACTACTGTGTAGTGAATCCTGAGCAGAACGGTGAGCGTGTGCTCTTCTCTGGTTCCTATTCCAAATAAACTCTTCCCACCACAGAACTCTCCTATACATTTGGCAAAAAGAAAACATTTTTCCACAGACTACCAAAACTAAATAATAAAGGTCTGTTGTGGAAACAGCCTCGGTTTTCAATGGGGAAATAAAATGGGCAGCTTTTTATCTGCATTCCTGTGAATGCTGGAGGTGGGATTATTGCCCTTTTCCACAGGCAATAGCCACAGATGCTGCTAACTTGTAGTGCATAAGGTAAGACATATAATGCCTCATTATCCAGAATACTTTGTATGCAATGGACTATATTATGCTCAAAGCATTCCCCCTGTTTATGCTACATGCAGCTGTGAATGCTGTGTATCTATAATCAGATCCCAAGACATCTAGAAAATTAAGACCCTATCCATGTAAAGTCCTTCAGAAGTTTGTAGCAGAAATAGGGATAAATTTAGCTTAAAGGTCAGTGTTCATTTCCATTATCCATAACAACATCTTTTCCTGCAGTTAGTTTGCTCATTTGCTGTAAGTCTTCTAAATCCTGCATGAACTAGGTATGAGTCCTGAACTCATCAACTGTTTAAGTGCACAATTCGGTTTTGTTCTAAGGCCCCATCCATGCCAGGTGCAGAACAAAAGAGGGAGAAGGGAGGGGTTTCATGGAGAAAACAACACTCTAAATTATTAATTATTCTAAATGTGTTAATTTATCAGTTTTTCAAAAATACCAACAGGAAGACATCAAATGAACTGAATTAATATTAGTTTTAAAGGAAAATGTACTTCTACTGTTTTTTTTTAACTTTTCAGTGGCTAATTTTACAAGCTTACTGATATTTTAACATCAAATTTCCAAGATCTGTACTCAGACTACTCTTCTGTCCAGTTTATTATCTTCCTCCCTTTTATCTCCTTTGCATCTGAGTCAAGCATCTTCTTGCCCATGTGCTCAGGAGCAGACACACAAAAACGTGGAAGAAGATTCCTGTCCTGAGAACAAGGGCAACCCTCACAGCAGAGTGCTGCAGCCATTCAAAGCCTTACACTCCGCATCTTCTCTGCACGCAAACTCTGGAGAGAGTTTAGCTGCCAAAAAAAACCCCTAACAAACACAGGTGTGAATTGCAACTTCAAAGACTTAGGAGCAGACAAACTTTTTTTCATAGGGTCAACGAAAGAAATGCTTTTGACGCAAATAACAAATCCACTTTCGCATGCCAGTCCCTACTGAAAAGCATTTATGGGCAAACATTACCCTTTATCTCACCCTTGGAAATTAGTTAATTTCTTTTGAAATTTTCACTCACACACACAAAGAAATCGCATATCAGTGCCTCTCCTGCAGTGTTTCCCCTTTTGCAGCTGAGGTTTGGTGAGGTCCTAAGCCAGGACAGAGAAACTAACAGAAGCAGGTGCTGATGCTTTCACTTCTTGGACCACAACATCTCTCCTCAACTGGTCCTTCTTATTACTAAGGCTGCCCAGCACTTCCCAACGTTGTTTTGGACGCTTTTTTTTTTTTATTTTTCCCATTTGCTTTTGCTTTAACAGCTCTTTCAGCTCCAAGTGAAATCTTCCATGCTAGGTGTCTGCCTCAAACAGAATTGAGACCCACTGGGTTAGTCATTTTCAAGAATGGGACTGTAAAAACAAGCAGTTCATGGGGTCCTTTCTGCACTTCCAGAAACTCAAAGACTGGGAACAGGAATCTCAACTTTGCTGTCAAGGGGGGGCTTTTGTGCAATATTCTAATATACAGGCAGTCAGCACATACTCCACAGAGAGCTCTTTCAGCTGAACTTGTAAATCCTCCGAAGGTGCTTCTGCCAGGGAGCAAAACTCCATTCTCTCACAGATCTATAGGTGTTAAGACGGGCTTTAATTAACCATACTTTGCTTAGCCTGCAGCTACATAGGTGAAATTCAACTAAGCTTGTACTGGCTGCTCCCAGTAACTATTTGTGCTTACTCTCGTGGCTGCCTTTCCTCTTTTCCTTGAAAATTACAGAAGAATAAAATGTGTGATGAAAATGCAGAAAGTGTGTGTGGAGGGAAACAAAGTGAGAGGAATGGAAAGGAACTAATAGAATCAAGAATTCTGGTGAGATGAAGACTGAGTGAGTAGACTAAAACTGGCTAGGGTTTGGGAAGGGTGCCTAGCACTGGTTGCACAAGAAGAGCAGGAATATGAATCAGTTTGCTAGGCAGGATTGAACATGGAGGTAAAAAGGAAGGAGCAGAAGCTTCTGCACAAGGAAAATGAAACTAGGATCCTGTGAAGAAAAAACAGAAGGCAAGGAGCTGGGATGTAAAGGAAGAACTGGATCTTTAAGAAGGATTTGCAAAATTTAGTTAGAGATCCTTGTGGTGTGCAGCAGCTTGTGTAAGGCAAGGCTGGGCACTGCATGAAGCTCCCTTTCACCACACTCCTTGGCTTTGAGTTCTGAACAGCAGTCAGGTGACCACAGGGTATATACATGAAAAATATCCTTTCAGCATAGCATAGCCTTGCAGCAATGTATTTTCTAAGATCCTCCAGGTTCTTAAAAAAAAATTTGTTGCAATTCTGATTAATATTCCTCTTTGTGTGGTCTAAGGCACTCCTCTCTTGTTGGTTCCAGAATTCCTCAGCCTTCCTTTCTTGAGACATGTTCCAGGATTGGCACAGGCTGCTCTAGTCCATCACTATATAATCTTTTCAACAGAGTTACTGTATGTCTTTCCTAAAGTTAACAAGAAGCTGATCTTACTCTGCACATCCATTTACCTTCTGAAGTTTCACAATACAATAATGGAAGGGATGGCAGAGAATGAAAATGGGAACCTGGTCTCAGCCTTCACCACAGTTGGCTGGGGGCTGGCTCACCGTAGCTGGAGGGAGGCAGGCTGACACTGGGTGCCACTGGGATTAGAATCGTAGAGTCATAGGATACTTTGGGTTGGAAGGGACCAGTAAAGGCCATCTAGTCCAACATCCCTGCAGTAAGCAGGGACATCCATAACTAGATCGGGTTGCTCAGAGACCCATCAAGCCTGATCTTGAATGTCTCCAGGGATGGGGCCTTCACCAACTCTCTGGGCAGCCTGTTCCAGTGTTTTCACCACCCTCACAGTAAAGAACTTCTTACTAATGTCTAATCTAAATCTACCCTGCTCAAGTTTAAAAAATTAGGGAGAAAAAAAAGAAAAAAGGAAGGGTTTTGGTAGGCTGGATAAAGAGTCAGGTGTGAAAAACTGGAGTTGGATGAGCAAAGGGTTGGAACTGTGTGCAAAAGAGATACTGCTTCTTAGAGGAGCTTTTGACTCAAGACAACACGTAGACCTGGGGAAAGAGATGGAGCCTAGGGTTCAGGAGTGGAATTAGGAATGTGAGAAAAATGAGAGTGGGATAAACTGCTAGGACTGGGAAAAATCAGGGCAGCCTCAGTTGGAGGGGAGAAGCAGAATTAGTCAAACATGAAAAAAAGAACAGTGTATTTTTCTTCAGCCTTTAGAGTGCAATCCTCCATCTGATCCTGGAATAAAAGGCACACATCCTCGGGTTGGGAATGCTGAGAAACTAGGACTCTATGACTATAACTGATGTGTGGCTAGACTATGATAACCCATGATCATTTACTTAAAGATGATCTCACAATGGATCTGCAAAATGGCATTTTGTAACTTTAGTGTGCTTAATTAATTAATAACATATTAAAACTGCCACACACACACTATAAACGTATTTAGCACTGGTCTCAAATAGTTATTCTGTATTTGGTTTAAAATGAAGTTCGAAGATCCTTTGATTTTAGAAATGGTTTTGGCTTTTGAAGGAAGATTGGTATGAATCTTCCTTTCAATTTTTTTCATTTTTTTTCCTCTTTTATAACATTTCTTAATTGTAAAAGTGTACTTTAAAGTAGTTGTGAACTGTAATGATGATTTATAAAAAAGTCCCAGGTGTCTCCACATTAATTATAACTTATTATTAATACATGCATTAGTTGATCATTCATTTTATAATTACTTTGCAAGGATCTAGTCCTTCAGTGCTAGCTTTGAACAAAACCACACAAAGAACAGAAATCTACTGGGAGGATTTTCAGTTTATGTTGCTGATCCTAGACACAAGACACGTAATTCAGTGGCATTTCTTCTCAGTCATGAGCACTCACCTCAGCAAATTGACCTCATTCTAGGACCTAGGGCTTTAAGAAAAATAAAGTATTTTGAGACTTATGATTAAACCAGGAGAAGTGGCAGGATTGTGGTTGCTACAGATGGTTCTGTTATGGCTAAATCTGACTTTGCAATACTCTGTGAATTATCCTTATCATTTGAATCACTTATAATTTGCTTGCTTTTACTTTTAAATGCAATTTTTCTCTTGTGTGAGCCCCTCCTCTCTAGTGCACTCATCCGTCTTGTGTACTACAGAAACACCTTTTTATGTTCTGTAAAACCTCACTTTACAATCCTTCCTTACTCATTTTTGACTCTTCCAAAATGTCTCTATTTTTATAACATTTACAACTTTCAGAATCTCTCCAAATTTGGCATATTATTTATGGCCACAAAAAGAGAAAGAGAGAATATAATTCCAGCTTAGTCCTCTGGTCTTTGGAAGGTCCATTTTCTCTAGTCTTCCAGCCTCTGATACTTTGTGCAGTGACAGTGCCATTGTTAGAGGTTAACACAAGTTTGTCTGTGATTATTTAATTGTGTATGTTCAATGGACTTTGGTGATTTTACTACCTATCAAGTGTTTACATGATTGGATTACATTTTTAGAGGACCTATGCACCTTTTGTTCAGTAAGATAACCCATAGTCCTGTAAGTCTCCTCAAGGGGCTCTGTACTTGCCCAGAGGAACCATTCTGCTGGTTTACAGAGAGAAAGACCATTTCTTGCTGTCCCATGGCCACCCAACTCGCACTAGCAAGAGGGTCCCACATTGTGAAGAGGTGCAGGTGGGGATCCCCTCGTACAGGGGTGATGAGACCCTTTCGTCAGGGCTGCCTGGAGACCCAAGCCAGCCTGTCCTGGGCCAACTGTTTTGAGAGGCTGCTGTGATATACAGGGCTGGACAGCAGATAATGGCTTCACACAGAGGACCTGGGGGACCTGCATGAACCTCTCCCCTACAGAGAGAGTAAGGCATGTGATGTCATACGTCCCTTCCCCATGAAGCTGGTGGCAGGCTGTACTCTCCCGGGATGCCCTGTTCCCAGACACTTCCCACCAGGCCTGTCACTCAGGTCTCTTGTCCACACAAGGCTCTGGAGGAGCTCTAGGTCTGATTGATATATAGCAGGCAATTAAATTTTCCAATTAGGAAAACAATGAAGGAAAAGAGTTACCGTGGCCTTGTGGAACATGATCTGATGGCCAGAAGAAGGAGCTAAGAGATAAGGAAGTATTTGCTTTACCGGTGAATTGTGAAAAACCAGCAGCTTGGCCTTTGAGAAGGAGTTCATGAAAGTCTGATAAAAAGGGAGCATCCAGCCCGAAAGGCACCATGAGCTGGGTAATTGTCAGCAAAGCATGAAGTCCATGAAAATCTACACTAGCTGTGGGAAAGGTAAAAGCAGCAGGGGGAAATCATGACCACAGGCAGATTTCAAGACCAAAAAAACTTAACTCACACCTGTACAGAGCATGTGTGCTAATTTATATGGCAAATGAGGCTGA
This sequence comes from Merops nubicus, assembly GCF_000691845.1. Classification (NCBI taxonomy): domain Eukaryota; kingdom Metazoa; phylum Chordata; class Aves; order Coraciiformes; family Meropidae; genus Merops; species Merops nubicus. Next base: position 326 of record NW_008583116.1, on the reverse strand, counting down.
TTTAAATATAATTAACCACTAGTAGATGGGATTGTAATTACTGACCAATGAGTGTAAATTTAGACGGGTTTTTATGAATCATGACAAATACTTTGTGGCTCCTTAGTGTGGCGTGCTGGCTTTGTGGAATTATCACCTAGCGCCCATCTTTGCATAAACACGAAATAAAATACGCTCTGTGTGCACTGTGGTGTGCTGCACAGCGGGTCAGCGGTCCCGCTTTGGGGGCAACAAGTCGTGCCCGGGAGCTTGCTGCCTCGGGCCTAGCCCCAAGGCCCTGCCGAAGGCCAGCCCGCGGCTGGGGCACCCCGACCTCCGCGGGCGGG
>NW_008583115.1:535-1073 GCF_000691845.1 Merops nubicus | reverse complement strand
CGGGTGGAGTGCGAGGTGTCCTGTCCCCCCACGGCCTGCCTGCGCGCCGGGGCTGCTCCCCAGGCCTTCGCCGAGGCCAAGCTCAAAGGAGCAGGCCAGGTCAAACAAGAGGGCGGCGTGCGCTGCAAGTCCAAGCGGCAGCACGATGGGGACGCCAGGCAGACCCACAAGAGACTCAAGTGCCAAGCCCAGGACGGCGAGGGGTCCCCCAGCAAGGCGGGGAGCCGGAGCGTGCACAGCCGAAAGGTGGGTGGGACGGACTGGGGCTGCCAGGCTGTAGTGAGTGAGGAGGGGAGAGGAGGCAGCTCTCACAGCAGGGGGCAGCTGGGCACCGAGTTTCCCACCCATGCTCTTTGGCTGTGGATCAGTGTACCCACGTCCACAGGTTATCTAGAGCAAAAATCACAGGGTCACCCATTGGTTTGGGTGGGAAGGGACCTTTAAAGATTGTCTAGCTCCAACACCCCTGCCATGTTGCTCCATTCCAGTGGTGATTTCCAGTGATGGGGGTTAAACAGAGAGAAGGTCAGGCTGTTTC
>NW_008583115.1:0-364 GCF_000691845.1 Merops nubicus | reverse complement strand
TCTGACAGGCCCTTTTAGTTCCAGGAAGGCCACCAGAAGGTCTCCCTGGTGCCTTCTCCTTTCCATGCTGAACAAGCCCAAGTCTCTCAGCCTGGCCTCTCAGCATCGGGGTTCCAGCCCTCACATCTTTGTTTTGACCCCGAACATTTTTGGGTTGTCAGAAGTGCTGGGGGACCCGAGCGATGGGCGGGGACAGTGCTTTGTCCCGTATCCTTTGCTGCTCCAGCTGGGTCAGGCACAGCTCGGGCTTCAGTCCGTGTCCTCCACCCGCAGTGGCGAAAACACCACGACAGCCCCCAGGAGCTCGGGGGGCGCGAGGGCCGGGCGGGCCCGGGCTCCCCGCGGGACCACGGCAGCCTGAGGG
>NW_008583114.1:0-8231 GCF_000691845.1 Merops nubicus | reverse complement strand
GAGGGGCAGGGGGAGATGGTCGGCACGGACGCGGACTGCAGGTCTGCCCTGCTGGGCACATCCACGGCCGGCCGTGCTGCTGCAGCAGACTCTGCTAAGGCACCTGCCCCCGCAGAGCGAGCCCTCTGCGCTCACCCCTAACAGAGCCCAGCGGGGCTTCTGAGCAAACCCACCACCGCGGACACTTACTTCCCTGCTTCTTATTAAGGTGGAAAAAAAGAAAAACTTTTAAATCCTCTGTTGGTTTAACACTATGGCCGCAAATTTAAACTAGAATTGACTTAATTCCTAATGAAATCCACACGAGGCAGGCACCTAACGTGTACCTAAGTACTACCTAAGCATACCCTGTCTTTGTTGTAACTTCTGTCTCGATGAACTCATATGGGCCTTATTCAACAGTACTTACTTGATGTAGATGCTGCAGCTATAGGTTAACAGACTCAGGGTCTGTACGTGCTGTGTGTCCTCCACTGTCCAGCCTTACCACAATCTCTGGTTTCAGTACAAGTAGGGGGCTGAAAGAGTGAGGACTGACCAGCTCCTGGCTCCATACTGGCTGTAGCAGATTAGCAGCCACTTACTGCCTATAGGCACCATGCAGCTCAGAGTTGTACAAAATTTAAATACCTTTTTTCCAGTAGGACTGATGGGAAAAAACAAAAACAAAAACAAAAAAAAACCCACACATTCTGAACTGCTATGTTCTTCTGCATGTTCCTTTAAGGATAAACTGTACCTTAATTCATAAAGTTAGCAAAACTACTTCTGCTCAAAGGACTTCTTTACACTAGCACAAGAGTAAAACAGATAAAGATCTCCCACCACTGACCCCCAGGAAAGCTCAGACTAGACTAGTCCCATTGAAGGTAAGAGTCTAAGGAGTCTTAGTTAATGTTCTGTCCCTGGAGGATGGAGACCCGAGGCTCACAGGGTCCCTCACCCCTCTGTTACTGTTATTGGCTCAATCCCCCTCCCTACCTATCGCTACCTTTCATTCTTCTCACCATCTTTCACAGCACAGGACAGTTGAGGACAACTTGCTCATAGCGAGAGCTTCTATAATTACACAGTATTTTCTGACCACTTAGCCTAGTTTTGGCTTCTCACAAGACTCTTAATAAGCTTTCTTATCTCTCCTGTTACCTAATTGGAAATTATTAACATTTTTGCAATGCTCCCTCCTCTCTCAAGCAGTAACTAGTGCACATATGAAAGAAGGAGCTAACAGTCTCTAATCCCATGAATATGGTTGGAGCAAGACCTCATCCCACCTAAAGTAGCCAACAAAACTCCTATGGACCTCAAGGAGAAAAAAGCTATGCGCAGAGACACACCTTCAACATCTACATAATGAACTGCATTTGGACAACTCATCCGTGTGCACGGGGCATTACTGTTCCTAAAACTGCTGCTAACGAATTCAGGCACAACTGGAGCTGAACAAGGTTCATGTGTAAACATTTACTAACCCCTCTGGGGACAGGTCCCAGAGATGCAACAGTTCCAGACAGCCTTTTATCAACACACGTATCACCCACAAAACCCTCATAAACTGAATTTGCACATTTCTCATCAGAGCAGCAGGCTTGGACAGCTCGCTGCTCTCCTGCAGCTCACAGTTACACTCTGTCGAAAACACAAAGTGCTGAATGAGGCGAAACTACACCCTGTGACAGTTCACTGAAGGAAACAGACACTGGGGAAACATCAGGAGCCACACAGAAAGCTCACCCACTGCTTTTACCTTTTCAAATGAGGGACTTCCGTGACGTCTCCTCTGAAGAGTGTTTCACTTACATCCTTTAAGCCATTGGCAATGTCTTCACTGCAGCCCTTCACACCCCCATCAGGGGAAAGCTGCAGGGTATCTGGCTGCCCCGAGGCTGGTGTCCGATCTAAAAACTGACTGCCCTCCTTCATGCGCTGCTGGATCACGGGAGTGAGTGGCATCTCAAAGCTGAAGTAGCTATCAGGCTCTGAGTACAATGTCTCCAGAGACTCTGCACTGTAGTATAAAGATGCATTGTCTAGGATGTTTTCAAACTGTGAGCTGTACAGATCAGTGGAGACATCGGAGTGCCTCTGCCCAAGGACATCTTCATATCCTCCCGTGGCCGCTTCCCCCTCTTCCATCAGCCTGGAAATTAATCAGAAACAGGTCGTTTCAGCTTGGGGACAAGGTTTAGACCTCTTGAACCTCCTCACCTTCCACCTTAGCAAACAGAAAGGTCAATGTGGCTTTGTGCTGGAGAGGACACCATAAGTAAAGTGTGCTAGTTTCTCCTTGCTCCACCTCTGTTCATGACTGGCACTATCTCACTCTCCTAAGGTCATAAAAAGAAAACATCTTCTGGGTAAAAGAGAGGGATGGAGGGAAAGAAAGCCTAGTATTGCCCAACAGGTAACATCAGCTGCTTAAGAGCAAAGGCAAAGAGCAGTCACAAATGCATAGTCTTCACCAGCAGCACTGCCATGCCAGGGGCTGTATAGGTTGGACATGTACACCCAGATGGGGCCTCTGTCCCCGGAGGACAGTTTTTTGGCTCTACAGTCCTAGAGCTAAGGTCTTCAGGGAAAGGCTGGAGGATGGGCGTCCCCCCAAAACACAAAGGGAAGCAAATGCAATCAAAAACCTGGAGCCAGGACATCCAGATTTGAAGGGAGAAGACTTGGTCTGCTTGCGGATGCAAAGGGGAAGGTGTAGTATACCCTGCACAGTTTTCTTCTCTGCTGCACCCAATACTGTGGGGCTTCTCACGGCTCATGCCAGGCACCAGTGCTGCCCACCGGGGTGATCCTACACACTAGCCAAAGCAAAACTCCACAGATCCTGAGGTGCAGAGGCAGGAGCACCTCCCTTGCTGAGATCCTGTAGTTTCAGCAGCAGACACCCCACCAAGCCAGCGCGGGCAGTTTGCTCAGAACACACGAGTGGGACCCCTCACTTTGTTACAGGCATGCCTCTGGAAAGACGAGTGAGCAAATCGGGATGCTCTTGTAAAAAGCAGCACACAGTTTTTGCAATATATATAGCCAAAATTACATAAACACAGGCAGATAGATAATACAGAAAGCACATCACAGCATTTACACTCTTAAAACATACAAGGCCCTGGGTAAAACTTTTTTATGATCTGACCCCTTGGAGATGCTCACATCGCTCTTGCAATAACTCTGCCCAAACCCAGAAAATCTGGCCAGGCACATAAGGCCAGGCCTGCATGCTGCCTATGTTTAATTACATGCCATGTCCAGATCCCAAACACAACTGCTACAGATCTTTCACCACAGAGCAGATACTCTGCAAACAGCAAGAGATATCTTTATGCTTCCAAACCTGAGATGGGTTTCAAACTTCAACAAGGTGGCGTGGACAAGCTTTAGTCCCAACTTCATGTGCTAGCCACCACTGGGCATGAACTGCTGCCATTACCACCAGGCCACAGGCAGCAAACATCTGCTGTTTCTCATCAGCTCCTGAAGGGGTAGGCACAAGCCACATGCTTGGGATAAGAGAAACCCTGCCTGCTCCCTGTACCCCCCTGATCACCATCTCACCTGCCCTGGCTTTTTTCACAGTTGTCTCCTCCTCACCACCGCTCTTCTTGTCTTTCACAAAAACTTCATCCTCCCTGCTTCCATCAAGCACCGTCAGAGGAGTAGCTCCAGAGGCAGTGGGTCCCAGCCTCAAGTCCTCACAGACCTCGTTCCAAGCATTGTCCGGGGAGGAAACCAAGCCTGGGGAGACCGATGGTGGCATAGGGTGGCTGGATGTTTTGGGGAACACCTTCCTCTCCACAGACACGGTCTCCAGCAGCGAGTGCTTCTTTCTTCTTTGCTCCTCAGCTTTTTGCAACCATAAAATCTCCACCCCTTGAAATTCTACATGTTTGCTCACAGCTGCCTCTTTAGAGAGCCTCCGCTCAGGACCCATTTGCATTTTGCCTTGACTGTAAGCTGAAAACTCCTCAGAATGTGCCCACCCCTCCACTATGCTGGCGGCTTCCAGGTTTGTCACAGATGGTCTGTGACAGCTTGTCTCCTGAGCTGTGTGGACCTCCTCAGCTTTATTACTGATGTCTTGCAAGGACTCGGACTGCTTTTCCCCAGTCCATATTGCAGCCAGATCTTTCTGTACAATCAAATGCATTTTTTCCTCAGCTGTTTGTTCAGATGGAAGAGGCACGTCTGAGGGTTTTTCTTGGCCTGCTGGAACTGGTTCTCTGGCTGCGTGCACACTGTGGTTGCCAGTAACACTCTTTTTTTCCATTTGTATCTCTGAATCAAGAGAAGTATTTGCTCTCTCTTGCACCTTTGTTGCTTCCAGCTGATGAGAGATTTTCATAATCTCTGACAGGTTGCCCTCAGGTTGTAAACTTTCTTCTGGAGCACACAGCTGTGCTGCCCCAGCATCAAGTCTCAAGTTGTCTGCAGGAGCCACATGCAGAGGAAGGGGACTGCCAGGTACCTGGTGGTGACTGTCCTGTCTTTTTGGGCTGCACGCCACAGGTTCTGCCTGGTGTGGCGATGAAGCTCTCAGCGTGTCTCCGCTTGGCTCTATGGTGCCGTACTCTGGAAATTCATTGATGATGGTAGGAGGGAGCAAAGTGCTACTTCCACGGCCACTACCTGCAAAGAAAAAATGAGAGTGTGGGTTTATCTACCATGTGCATAAGCAAAAAGCCTGACCCCTCTTCTCAGCCCTCTCCTAACAGAGTCACAACGCTCTCCGCTGCAGGGAAATACTATTCAGTTTAACTCATTTCTGCATGCTCTCACACTGCATTTATCCAGAGCTGGTCCTTTTACATAGGCGTTTTTGGGCAGCCCTGACTTCGGAGTGTGCCCTGCCAAGGTCAGAATGCCAGAAATGCCTCCTACACTTCAGAAAGTGTCCCAGTGGCCCATGAACAGTTTGAAGTCACAGGCCAGGTGCACAGGCTGAAAAAGCAGATATTCAGAGGTCTGACATCCATCCACAGCATGCAACATCTATGTTGCTTTTATAAAAAAAAAATGGTTTTAGGTAACTGTCACTTCTAAGATGAAACACTGGGAAGATGAACACCCACACCCTATATATTCCACAGACTTGACAAAATCAATTAGCTAAATTACAAAGCTATTCATAGGCAATTCAACTTTCTGACAGCACTACCCTCTTCCTTTAACAACTCAGGTAACTGAAGGTTGTGTCACAGTGATGTATGCTCACCAAGTAGTTCACATTTTCTGTTGAATTTTTAAGTTCAGCCCTGCACAAAAAACATGCTACCCTTCCCCTCCTCGTGCTGCTTTTCCAACAGATGCAAACAAAGCAGGAGCAAAAGCGGATGGTCCTGTTTTCTAAGTGCCGAGCACCCAGTGGCTCCCATTGTTGTGGGGTAACAAAGAACCAGCTGTCCTCAGAGGGACCTGATGGATGACACAATGATGGGTATTTGGCTACCTTATACTACGGCCCAAGGAGGAACTGAGCAGCTTTCGGGGAAAAAAAAAAAAAAAACCAGCCACAGCTGCACCCTTCTGGAAAAGATAGCCTGGAGTACAAAATAAAAGTGCTTTAAAACAAACAAGGGGGGGCCAGATCCAAACACCTCCTCTGAAATACATCTGGGGTGACAGGTCTGAAACCAAACACCAGTTTGCATACGGATGCTTTGCCACTCTCAAGGTGCATCTCCCAGTGCTCTGTTGCAAACCAGTCCCCACCTCCACTCTGAGCAGGCTGGTCACAAGCCATTTATGAAGAGGAAGCCATGTAACTATACTCAATGACAGGCTGAGTTCAAGGTGAAATGGAGGATAATTTAACATGAGCTCAGCACTGCACTAATGGGGCTATTGATCTGCAGTGGTTTGTAATGGCAAGCAGCAGCTCACACCTGCCAGCTCACTATCCAATGTATCTAGCCACAGGGTAAACACCACGCACTGTGCACGCTCCAGGATGGAAGTGACAGATTCAGACCATGCCAAACCACAGCCTCTTCCCCAGTAGGTTCCCCAGGTATTTCCATGCTGTGGATTTAATTATTCCATAATAAAACTTCCGTGGGTCAGCTTTCACCTAGATGACTAGGTTGCTATTGAGGACAGCAAATGGACAAAGCAGGGAGCTTCTTTCTGCTGCAGAATTCCATGGAGCTGTGAAGAGCATGGATACCCTATTCAATTCTACATCACCAGCCTGCCTTCATGGCAAGATTTCCAACACAGAGGTGTGGGTGTACTGGGAGAGTCTGGGAGCAAGGTCACTCTCCCCAAGTGAGTGTTGTCTGGCATGGTGCTTTTTTTCAGTGCTCAAAGCCTCAAACAAACAGCCACACAGTTCAGCCACACAATGCTTAGACGCATCCCAAGCCCACTCACTTCACGGCACAGGCTCCAGTTTGCCATTGGGACACACTTCCACCAGGATGGACTCACCCATGAGAAAGATGCCGTGAAACTGCTATGTCCCTACACCTGCACAGGGACCAGTCCAAGCCAGCAAAAGGCCCCAGCTCCCCACCCCACAGTCCTGGTCTGCCCTAATACCGTGGCATTAGTGCTTGCTGCTCTCTCAGTACCTGTCCAGTGATGGGATTTTTTAACAGCAAAGAACTGCCGATAGGGAGCCTGTCTCTATAGATGCTAATGTGAATCCTTTTCGGTGGACACAGCTCTACCTACAGCAACTTTCCACTGGCAGGCCTGCCATCTGGAGGTGCCCCAGCTGGGACTACCTCATGCACCCACAGCGCGGGGCACTGCTGGGCTGTGCGGCTGCGTGGGCCCCATGCTCGGCCTGCATCCCAAAGGAAGGCAATGCATGGTGCCCCAGGAGCTGGGACCCCCCACACCTCACTCCAACCCACACCCCCCGCCTCGTTGGGAGGAAGCCCAGATCAGCGCCCCCCCAGCTCCTCACGGGGATGGGACGCGGCCAACATGCACTGGGGGCCAAGCCCTGACAAGGCACGGCACACAGACCCTGCCGAGGGGCCAGGCTTATCTCTGCTAATTGCTGTCTTAGCTTCTGAACCAACGTCAGGGAAAACAGAGGTGGCCTTATTTCTGGTGGTGAATGCTGAATGCGCTGCTGCACGTCCCCATCTGCCACCGGCGCCCGCTGCTGACAGCGGTCAGCAGTCCTGAGCATGTTTCTGATTTACTTCTCCTGAACTTCATCCCAAACAAACTTTACCCTCTGGCAAGCCCAGAAGACCATACACAGACGCAGGGAGACATGCAGGAGGAGGAGGGGTGCACACAGGCACTCCTCTGCCACGCTGGCAAGCCGTGTTTCACCTGGAGAAGAAAGGAGTACTTTCACGGCAGAAGTTTAATGCTTTTTCTACAGCGAGGCGTGAGCACCGCTGCTCTGGAAGGACTGCTGCTGCGGCTGCACGCACGCACAGGCCAGCAGGATTCCCGCCTGCACGCATCTGCAGGAACTCTGCCCGATTGAAAAAATTCACGGGGCAGCAACGCAGCGGTCTGTCCCCGTTCCTAGGTACCACCACGAACATGACCGCCCAGGTCTCCGCTCACTGTGGTACACCAACACCAACCGCACGCACCCCTAAAAGGTGCAAAGCCTTTCTCTTTGCTCAGAGTGCTATTCCAGGTGCCGGGGCTCTGAGGAGCTTGAGCTCTTTAAGGGAAACTCCTCCCTTATTCCCATCCACCACCACAGCATCATGTCTTGCTGCAGCTACTGGCATATCCTGTCCAACCCCATCCCCCAATATGACTGCATTACAAACAAGGCTAGAAAGGCAACAACAAAATTTAAGGACCGCACTGAAGATGAGCAGGGAAAAAAAACACCCGTCACCAAACAAACAAAGAAAGGACACACACTCTCAGGTAACACTGATTTCTGCTTTGCATTGAAGGTGGCTTCTTTCAACAAAGAAAAAGAAATGGGAAAAAAAATATTAAATTAAGAGAGAAAAGGATAAAATAGAAAGGGGGTGAGTGGCTAGAAAACTGCGACTGGGTAAATTTAACCGAAGAGCATTTGGCAGCCTTTCTGATGACTAGACATTGAAAGAATCCATTACTTAAATCAGGCACAGATATGATATTTCACAGGTAAATAGCCATTCCATGTCAATCAAGCTTCTCTACAGCATAATAAAAGGAAATTCTAGGAAGCAAAACACAAGTTACAAGCATAGACAGACATTTTGTTTACAGGTACATTTTACAAAAGAATTGTGTGAGTGTCTTTCTCTCTA
>NW_008583113.1:2128-4436 GCF_000691845.1 Merops nubicus | reverse complement strand
TATTATCCCGCATTTCTGCCGCTTACCGGAGCCTCCTCCTTGGAGGGGGGAAGCCTGAAAGGATGGGCTGGGGAAGGGGGGCAGGGAACTCATCCATCCCCCTTCCTGCTGCCCGCTGGGAGATGCAGAGCAGTGGGAGCAGGCAGGAAAGGGGATGAAAAACCCGCAGAGTTTGGATGCAGAGGGCAGGCGCGTTCGGCAATGGCTCCAGCTGCCTCTATCCTCCTGCACCCAGTTTACTCCCTCCACCCCATCTGGCACCTGGTGATGCTGGTGGGGCTCTGCTGGTCACAGTGGGGGGTATTTTGTTTCTCCCCCACCCCAAGGGGAGCGGATCCTGCCTCTGCAGCCCCTTTCCCAAAGGAAAAGTAACTTTTGGGTGCAGTCAGGGGAGAGTCCAGCTCTGTCACTGTCCCTAAGGCTGGATCCTGCTAGCATCACCTCGTCCCCGTGCCACCCTGGTGCAGCTGGAGCCTTCCACCCACCGGGAAGCCCTGGCTTGCACGGCCATAGTGAGGCTCACCCTTGGACTGTGGTGGGAACAGCGCTGCTGTGGGGCCAGAGGAGAGGCAGGGGTCCTGCCCCACGGACAGGGTGGGTGCTGGAGGTTGGCAGAGGTCATGCAGGGCCTGGGGACCACCCCCTCGGCCCATTTCTGCAGACGGGCAAGCTTGGCACCCAGGGCTGGCCAAGACTTGAGCGAGGATGGGCTTTGACGGATGCGATGTGACAGGGAGAGCACATCTCCAGTGGCTGGAACGGCTCCTGGGCTGCATCAATCCAGCCGTAATGAAAAGTCGTTATGGATTGAAATGCCACTGGTGGGGAAGCACTTCCCTCTCGTTGAGAGGAAGCCACTGACACGGTGCCACATGCTGGGGTGAGGAAGGTGCCGTGGAAGAAGGCTTGGCCCCGTGGGTGGCCTTCATCCAGGCTCTGGTGGCCTTGAGGGTGGGCACCAGCCAGAGGGATGCAGATGTGGGTCTACACAGGGCCACCCACTGCATCACCCACCAGGAACGTGGGTGCCCCTTCCTCGGGGCTCAGATGGAGGCAGCATCCCTGCCAAAAGCTTCTCCCACTGGGATAGTGGGGTCAGAGACCTGGCCCAGCTTTAGGAGGGCTTTAGCAGAAATTGCTGTTGTGTCACCAAGGGAGGTCAGAGGCACCTTACCTGTGTGTAACATGCAAGTGTCTGAGCACATATAGCTGCCGTACCCCAGCCACTGTGCTGGGAAGCCACCAGCACCCACATGTGGCACCCAGTGGGATGTGGGGGGCTGGCAGGAGCCCAGGATCTCCTGATGCCTCAGGGCTGGAGCAGGATCAGAGCTGGGATGCAGCTGGTAGCCTCACAGTCTGGCTTTTGTGCTGGTGGCACAGCAAGATAGAGGGTGCCAGCACCCATCCTGCGTGGGCACCCACCTGCAGGTGCACAGGTGTGGGTGTCACGGTGGGGGTGTCTTTGCCCCGTACCAGGTTGATGGCCACACTTGCTTGTAGGTGCAGCCTGTGGCCTGTGAGAACAACGAGGACAGGAGCATCACCCGTGTGGACGAGGGGCTGGAGGACTTCTTTGCCAAGAGGCTCATCACAGAGCAGCCACCGTAAGCCCAGGGCCCCACACCCACTCAGCACCCTGGCACACACCCATCCCTGGGGTTTTGGCACCCCCCTGCCTTCACCTGCCCTGAAAACACTCCTAGTCCTGGTGTCAAAGGGGTGTTGGGGAAAACATCACACCCAGGACCATGGCCAAGGGCAAAGCTGGTGGGAGAGGGCTGAGATCCAGCCACGGGGTGCAGGATGCGGCCAGCACCCCAATCCCACAAGCCCAGGGAGGGGCTGGGGGGTCTACCCTGTAGCAGAGAGGCAATGGGGCAGCACCCATGGGGGTCCCATGCTGGGAACGGGTGTCCTTGCCAGGGCAGCATCGTCTCAGGTGGGATGTTCAGGGTCTGGACCCATCCCTTTGGGTTGGGCAGAGGGAAGAAAATGATCCATAGCTCCTGGGCAGCACGGAGCTCCCCTTTTCTAATGCTTCATCTCTCCTCAGGCCCACGGCTCCGGAGACCTGCCCGGGATCAGCCCCTCTGGCCCCCTCCGGCTCCCGCACCCTCAAGAAGAAAATCGGGAATTTTTTTGCCTTCAAGAAACCCAAGTCTAGCCGGGGCTCGAGGTGTGAGAAGGAGCCCGAGGGCGGCCCCGTCGCCCCCAGGAGCAGGCGCTCGATGCTTGGTGACATTCTGCGAGCCCCCAGCAAGGCGGGCGAAGCGGGGGAGACGCTGAGCAAAGCGGGGGAGGCGGG
>NW_008583113.1:1723-2100 GCF_000691845.1 Merops nubicus | reverse complement strand
TGGTGGGTGGGGGGGTCCCCGTGCCGAGCCCCGGGCGGAGCCTGAGCACTGCCAGACCCCCGACTCTGCCCGCAGGATCCGGCCCAAGTACTCCCGGGAGGGCAAGTCCCAGTCGCTCATCTTGCTGCCCGGGGAGGATGAGGATGCGCTGGGGGTCAGGCACGACAAGGTAAGAGCTGTCACGAGCCACCACTGATGGCCCTGCTGCATGACTCACCCAGTGGGTGCTGCTCCCACCCAAGGGTGCTGGTGGTGGGTCAGCCAGGCATTGCATGGGATGCAGGGACACGAGAGCAAGGGCTGAGGACCATCCGTTTGGTGGCCGAGGAGCTGGCCAGGAGCCGGCCCCGGGCGCTCCCAACCCAGCAGGCCTGGCA
>NW_008583113.1:0-1583 GCF_000691845.1 Merops nubicus | reverse complement strand
GGAGCCCCAGCAATGCCCCGAGGGGGGAACCCCTCTGCTGGGAGCCCAGCAGGAGACAGCTGGGCTTGGGCAGCCTGCAGAGGAGAAAGGCTCCAGCTGGGGAGACCTTCTGGGGGCCTGCCAGGACTTCAAGGGTCCTGTCAGAAAGCTGGGGACAGACTTTTGAGCAGGGCCTGTTGGGACAGGACAAGGGGAGATGGTTTGAAACTAAAAGAGGGAGACTGAGACTAGAGAGAAGGGAAAAATTTGGGACACTGATGGTGTTAAGCCCCTGGCTCAGGTTGCCTTGAGAGGTGGTGGATGCCCCATCCCTGGAACCATTCCAGGTGAGGTTGGCCGGGGCTCTGAGCAACCTGCTCTAGTTGGGGATGTCCCTGCTTCCTGCAGGGGGGTTGGACTAGAAAGGTCCCTTCCCACTCAAACCAGTCTATGATTCCATGATCCATGCTGGGTTGTGACCATGCCTCCATCTCCCAGGGGCATGGCTGGGGTTGGGTGCCCTGCGGGCAGGGGGAGTGGGTGCTGTGGTGGGTGCTGTGGCCCTGGCAGGGCTGTGTCTGTCCCGCAGAAGAGACACCTGGAGAAGAGTGAGGGGGAGCTGCCCGGCTCCTTCGAGCAGCGTGTGCAGGTCATGCTCCACCGCATCGGCGTCACCAAGGGCCCGGCCTCCGAGGGCAAGAAGCAACAGGTGGGGAGCGGCTCTGCTTTTGGGACAGAAAGGCCAAAGGGCACGTGGAGGTGATGGTCCACGGGATGCAGGTCCCCTGGCCAGGGCTGGCTGCACCCAGCTCTGTACTGCTGCTGATTGTGGCCTCTGTCATGTCACCTAACCCTCCGCAAGGGGACCACCGTGTGGGCTCTGATGTGCTGCACAGTGTCTGTCTGTCTGTCCCTCCTTCTCTGGCATCCACCTGTCCCCTGCAGCCACCCCTGAGCCAGGCAGCACCCTGCCCTTTGCCACCCATCGTCCCTGAGGGTGCTGCCACCCTGACCTTCCCCTCACCAGGTTTCTTTCTCCTTGCAGAGCAAAGACATCGAGATCAAGAAAGCTGGCTCAGATGGTGAGGGGCTGCGTCCCCCCCCACCCTGACCCCTACCTGACTGGGCACCTGCGGGGTGGGCAGAGGAAGGCCACTTTGGGCTCCTAGCTGTGGGTCCCACCCCTCGTTGGATGCTGGTGGCATGGGACAGACCCTTGTGTGCTAACGCTGGTTGGTGGATTCTCTTGTAGGGGACATCGTGGACAGCTCTGCGGAGTCCCCCCCATCCCTGAAGGCCCGCACACACTCTGTGTCCACAGGTGAGTCACCCGTGGGTGCTGGGGGGTCACACCAGTCCCCAGGGCAGAGGCTCTGTTCCCTCTGCTAGCACCGAGCATCGCTACACAGGGAATGGAGCCAACAGGGGCTGGTGGATATGGGCACTCAGGCAGTGTCCCACACTCAGGAGGGTGCCCTGCACCTGTGGGTGCCCAAACTTGGCACTGGCAGCTGGAAACCCAGCCCTTTGACAGTTCCCTGGGGTGGCCGCAGGCTCGGTCCCAGCACCCCAAACCGTCCCTGCCAGGCACCCACAGCTCTGTC
>NW_008583112.1:381-3285 GCF_000691845.1 Merops nubicus | reverse complement strand
GGGGGGGGGGGGGGGGGGGCTTTCCTTCTCCTTCCCCTCCCCATTTGCTCAAATAAATGCATCACAAAAGTTTTAATTCAAATAAGAAAAAAAGCCAGTGTATTCCAGATCTTTACAGATATATTCAAGACAAGTTTTACCTTTCACTTATTTCATAGCCCAACAAATATTTATCAGAAAGAGACAGTGAGCCCTCTCTGGAGTGCTTTGCACTGAAAAGATGGACAGTTACCAAGTACTCTATCAAAACAGAGAAGTCATGTGAAAGGCTGAGTAATTCTGAGCAGCCCAGAAAGTGTCTGTTATATCACAGTTCATTTTAGCAGCAAAAATATAGGGTTTTGCATAATTTGGATCTAAATTTTGGCTCTTGATATTTATATAAGTAATTAATTAGGGTGAAGCAAAGATATCTATTTCCTAATAAAAATTCCCCTATAAATCTGAATTTCTTCCTTCCACTGAGAGAGAAAATTACCATTGAGAATGTATTTATAGATGCAGATAGGCACTTTACAAAACCAGTCCTGTATTCAAAAGTCCCTAGGTACTGAACTTCCATTGCAATTACTTTTCTCAGACTTGCCTCCTTTCTCCAACCAAACCTTTACCTAGCTTCATTTAAAATATATACCTTTTTTTTTTCTGTTTTCAGCGAAAATTACTATACTGCAAACAGTACTTTTCTGATAACCATTCCAGAAGATGAAAACTAGTATATACATTGCCTACCCAACTGAGCTTGTAAAATTTGTATTTGGGAAAGAGCAAACTAGCGTTATTTTCTTCAGAAATGGGCTTTTGTCATTTTTGCACTCTTACAGAAAACAGCTTTACCAGTTTATAACTACTGCCTGAAAGAGAAATAGGATGACAGATATTTTTTTTTATTTATGAACACTTCTGTAAATGATATAACTATAACATCCACAGAATCTGATACAGTCATTTAAGGTTTTCCTACCACTGTTTTATTTCTTCAGTGGTTATTTATGTAGATAACTTCCATTGTATTAAAAAAAAAAAAAAAAAAAAAAGTTGTGTTATACTTCTGACATGTTGGAGAGTTAACAAGCAAAAACCTGACAGACAGTTGGAAAAGATTACAGATAATTTTGTGGCTTGTCTTAAAAGTGAAACTTATTTGCAAATATAAGTTCCCTTCAGGAAATGATGATTCATTGCTTTTCTATGTCTATATGTAAATCTTACATAATCAATCATTTTTAAAGAGTTTACATTTAGGAACTTGTGTTATCAAGTTGCTTTTGCATTATATCTTCATATATTGTTTTACAAATGTGACCTTCAGGATGTAAGATTAATTTCAAAACTATGGCTGTCCTTCAAAAGCACAGTAGAATCTCATAGAATGTAACACGTCAGGATTGTCTAACTGTAATCTACTTCAATTTGCAGCAATTTTTACTTCACTGTGAAAACTAAAATAATATTTTCCGTAATAGTCTCCTTTTCACAGTTTTGGCATGCATCTCTTTGCATTTTACTACCAAAATTAAACAGAATTTGGTTAATAATTTGAGCTTGATTTTTTTTTCCTGATTTTTTAGTTCTGCCATAGAAGTAGGAACATCATAGAAGAAGAGAGATTCTCCAAGAATATTTCACCTCATGTTGCAGCCGGCAGTGTGGAAAGAAAATAACCTTATTCTTACCCTGTTGTATTACAGTCACTGTCCAAGAAAGGAGAAATGTTTTTCCTTTCAGTTTTCTTCGCTTTCATTACATAAATATTCAAAGCTAAAGCCATGCTTATGGCAGACCTGTGGTACACACCTTTTCTCTGAAATCATGGGCCAGACATTTTTACACATTCTGAGGCCCCGGGAACTTCAAGTCCCATGTCCATACCTCTGCATGGGTCAGGCAGTACTCCGTAAGATGTAAGCACTTAAATTCCCCAAAGGAAAACACATAAGACATCTCAGTTTGAGGAATAATATGTTAATAGTACTTCCTAAATGCATTCAGAATATATTTAGCTAATGCTGACTGGCAAGTGTCTCGAGTTATGTTTCCATGGCCCTATTTAGCTCCTGAAAGCAGAATGCAGTAATGACACACTTTAGATCACAGAAGCCATGTGGCTGTGCTAGCATTCAATTCTGCACAGGATAATTCACCCTCCTGTGAGTTGTGTGAAGAATTTTCATACTGTGCTGCTGTATGTCATGAACATGTCCCTCAAGAAACAGCTTATTCAGGAATCTCAGTATGCGGATAGGAGGTGTTAACTAATTCATTAATATTGCCAACTCAATTCAGATGTAAACAACTTGTTGTTGCAAACTCTTCATTCCACAAACTTTATGCCTTTAGTGGATTTCTTTTAAAACAGTTTTAGTTTTCCTTCACAATAAAACTCCTCAGCGAGACTATCATTTCCTTGTTGTCGAGCCTTTCTCACTCTTTTCCTTTCTTTCTTCCTACCATGAGTTACAGGTTTTGTTCTGGTGGTTTTTTTTTGTTTTGTTTTGTTTTGTTTTTTTGTTTTGTTTTGTTTTGTTTTGTTTTGTTTGTTTGTTTGTTTGTTTTTTCAGTTAAAAATGCTTGTGTCTTTTCAAATAGCACTGATCTTCAATGGTTCTTCATTGAACCTTCCTCCCTGAATCTTATTCAATGGTTATATATTATTATTTTCTTGGCTTTTATTGTCTCTTCTCTGTCTCTTACAGAACACTCCTTCTGAAGCATCTGCACATTTCTTGCTCACTATCTCTTCAGAAATCCCTTAACAGAACACCCACATTCTGAGTTTCTTTCTTCTGTCCTTGACTGCATGTGTAAGGATTTCGAAGTGTATACTAGAAGTGAGAGAAAAAACACCAAAACATTAAATCACTAATAAGAAACTTGTATATGTAAGAGTGTATTTCAGCTGAA
>NW_008583112.1:0-323 GCF_000691845.1 Merops nubicus | reverse complement strand
TTCAGCGGAAAGGTAGTATGGGCATAAGGTTGTTTTTTTTTTTTTTTTTTTTTTTTTGTTTGTTTGTTTGTTTTTTGATAGCTATAGTAACATAACTTAATTAGGTAAATATTCTTGCCAAAGTTTATTACAAATCCACATAGTAATGTATCTAATGAAAGTGTTCTTAATGTATTTATTTCATTTCAGTATATAGTCAACTTGATTCCTGACCAAGCCAACTAACATGCTTGTATTATGAGCTGGTTACTTGAATCATTTCCAAAAGGAGAAATCCATAATCAACCTAAGTATTTCTTGCTTCCAACTAGAAATTGAAGAAA
>NW_008583111.1:7320-7654 GCF_000691845.1 Merops nubicus | reverse complement strand
CCACTGCCACAGAGCAGAAGGAGGCAAAGAGCAGGAGTGCTGGGGAGAAGCTCCTCCAGCCAAGGGGAAAGTCCTGCAGAGCTCCAGGGAGTCTGGATTTGCCCAGTGAACATCCAAGGAGGAGCAGTGAAAGCTGCCACAAATGCCCAAGTACCCCAGCCCTGACCAGAGCCAAGGATACATCACTCTGCTGTGGCCATGATGCCCTCCAAACCTGTCCCCAGGGAGGGACCTCCTTGCTTTTGTGGCACCATGCAGTGGGCGAGGCTGAGCAGTGGGAACCAGTGCTGGCAGCAGGAGAGGAAGGCTGCTGTCACCAGACTTGTGGGGGGCA
>NW_008583111.1:4872-7243 GCF_000691845.1 Merops nubicus | reverse complement strand
TTCTGGCCCTGTAGGGCTGTGCAGGCCTGTGCCAGGGGTTTCCAAGCCCTGGAGATGTGGTGGAGGGGCACGGGGCAGTGGGGACCTGGCAGGGCTGGGGAATGGTTGGACTCGATGAGCTTAAAGGTCTCTTCCAACAAAAACTATTGTGTGCAGAAGACGTGCCTGGGAAAGCCACCGACACGCACTCAGAGCCCACAGCACAAGCCCACAGCCACCACCCAACCCCACACTGGTGCCCAGCAGGAGCCCCCGAGCCCAGTGCCCGCCTTGCCAGCAGCACCTGCCACAGAGAAGCACAGCCAATTTGAAAATTTGATTTTTAAAAGAAACGGTGCTGCTGCCACATCCAGGGACAGCTCCAGCAGCCTCCCCGGGAGCGCCCGGCACGCTCCCCTGCAGCACAGCAACATCCTCCGGCTTCTCCCAGTGGTCTGCAAGGTGGTCCCAGCATGGCCAGAGCTCTGGAGAACTCCGTCCCTTTGGAAGTGACACCACCACCAGCTACTGGATAGGCTCCTTTCAAATTAAGACAAGCAAAGTGAAAGATGAATAAAAGACTACCTGGGAAAAGCGGCCTCTCAGAGGCAAATGCCCAGGAGCTGATCCCTCCCTGACCCTGGAGCTTCGCTGAGGTTGTGGATGCCCCTCCCTGGAGGTGTTCAAGGCCAGGTCAGATGAGGCCTTGAGCAACCTGGTCCAGTTGAGAGGTGTCCTTGGCCATGGCAGAGAGGCTGGATGAGATGCTCTCCAGGGTCCCTTCCAACCTCAGCTGTTCTATGATTCTGCAAGTATTGCCTCTTCACAGCACCACTGAGCCCCACACCAGCGAGGCTGGAGTCCCACGGGATCCCACGTGTGCAGGAGGAGGCACGTCTTGTACAACTGGAAACACACACCCCCTCTGCACAAAGCTTATGACACCTCACCTACAGCCTCGTGCAGAACCTACCACCTGGAAAAAAAACAGTTCAAGGTGTAACTGGTACAAAGGACACGGGTGCCTCTCTCTTCCTACTGATCCTGTCACCCACCTGCCCACGTCCCACGCCCTGAACTCCTGCAGAGCACCAGCCACAGGAACACAACACGTGTGGACCTGCTAAGCCATGTGTGGTTTTAGTGGGATTAATACAGAAATACCTACGGTCTTGGCAATGTCGCTGAGGGAAGTACAGCTTCATTCTCTTCCCTGAACACACAATAACCTCACCAGTGCTGAAGAAACAGGCCATGAGACATCAGCTCTGCCTCCTACCATCAGCATGGGATCATCAGATTTGCTCGAGCAGAAATCTGGGCCTCATCCTGTGGACAGAGCTTGGCCTCAGTTCTTCAGGCTTCCACCATTTCTCAGCTGGACTATCCCAACACACACTAGCTGTGTTTGACACCACAGCTTGCAAGGGCTGGGGCAGTGGTGAGGGCTGTTTTTCGAGGAGGTAGGAGGCTGCCTGGATAGCTCCTCTCAGCTGGTCTTGTATGGTCTTCTGCCTCCCAGAAAGATGATGGGATAGATGCCCAACCATCTGCACCCCATGACTTCCGTGGGGCCCAGCAGACTCAAGGGCACGGACAGACACTGCCTGCAGTTATGTTTTGACGAGGAGCCACCAACGGTCCATCCCCACCTCAGCACTGCTCCTGGAGCAGACGCGTGGCTGCTACCAGGCCCCTACAATGTGGAAGAAACCAGCTGTGTCTGGGGGAAGAGGGGTGTGCACAAGCTGGACAGCAGTTTGGGAATTCTCCCTTGTTTGATGGCCAAGGACAGAACAGATATTTTCTCCAAGGTACCGGGCTGTGCTCCGGCACTGGAAGAGGGACAGCAATGCCGAGCTGCACTGCAGCAGAGACTGCCAGCTGTATGTGTGAGCGGTGGCAGAGGTCACCCCAGGATCGGGTGAGGACACCCTGGCATGAAGCAAACTCTGTCTTCTCTTGTACTGCACACTGCAGACTAATGCCATCCACTGCCTGCCAAGCCACGTCCCAGAGAGTCATCAGGTACCACTGTCGGTTAACCAAAGCTTTCAGGTACTTGTTGCCAAATCATCTATTCCAAAGAAAAACCAGAATTACTGTAAGTCACCCCAGTGCACTGACTCTCAAGCACTCTGCTGGTGTCTGCAGCCAGAGCCCCCCCCACAGCCCCCCCGAAAGCTGCGGCTGCTCCACCCCCAGCATGCTGCTCTGGGCTGTGTGGAGGGGCTGGACAGGTACCCACCTCCAGCCGGTGGGAAACTCCTCAGTCCTGAGGAACCCTCTGGCTCCTGAGGGGAGCCAAGAGCCAGTGATGCTGACTGCCTGTGAAATCCCTGCTGGCAAAGCCACAGCTCAGCCCCGGCCAGCAGCGGGCGGTCAGCAGGGA
>NW_008583111.1:312-4841 GCF_000691845.1 Merops nubicus | reverse complement strand
CAGCAACGCGGCTGCTCCTGAGCATCCCATGGCTGCTGTTCCCAGAGCTGCCCCCACCCCGGAGCAGGTCCAGAGCCTGAGAGTCTCTGCCAGCTTGGTTTGCTGAAGGACACGCTGTACATAGTGGGTTCCTTCCTCTTGAACGATTCCTACCAGTAACAAGGGCAAAAACTGTAGGCTAGTTCTTACCAGCCAGAAGCACCAGGATGGAGACATGCCATTTGAAAGACACCAACTTCCAAGGTCTCCCTGGGAGATGGCAACAAGGCCGAGCACCTCTGCAGCCCCACCAGCATGGAAAGGCACACTCTGGGATGACAGATGTCCCTCCCAGCTCTGCCAATAGAGTGTCTCTGTGGAAGCACTGATCCAAACCACAGGCGACTGAGGTTTCCCAGCCCTGCTTGTGAGCAAGGCCATCAGGATCTGCCAGCTTGCACACGGTGGGAGCCACTGCCTTTCACTGGGCCTCACAGATGCTCTGACACAGCAGAATCTCCCTCCTTTCTTAGCTTTGCATGTGGAGAGCACATTTTTTGGACATACACACATGGTAAGTGGCAATGGAACACCCCAGCTCCTAATCTGCGGTGAGTGCACACCACCAGGAGTCACAGCTCAGTGTGGTCCAGACACCTCTGGGAGCACCCAGGACCTAAGCTGCCTGCAGCAGGACAGGAGGGTCTCACTGTGACACAGGGGCCAGTTGATACTCCCACCTCCCAGCCAAAACTCAGAGACACCTGAGAGGAGCCCAGGGCGTCTGCAGCTCAGGCACCAGCTCGCCTCTGGTTCAGCCGGTGACCCCACATGCAGTGCCAGGAGCCCAGCACACCGGAGAGGCCTGTGAGTGGGCAGCCAGGGCAGTGCCAGCCCCTGGCACAGAGCTCCTGGGACACCCACCCGAGGGACGGTGCCTGGAGCTGCACGGCCAAGGGGCGAGCCTGCCAGGAGGGCAAGTGACAGCACAGCTGGGCAGGGAGGCAGCTGGCACAGCTGGGCAGGAGGTGGAGGCAGCCAGGAGCCCTCTGATTGTCTGAGCTGTTCTGCATGCCATAAACCGGCACCATAGGTCTTCCACTTATTTACCCCTGTCTGAACTACAACGTACCTTCTAGAAAATCTTCTAACCTTGATTAGAATATTGTCAGTGACACAGAAATCACAGCAGCTCTTGATAAGTAGTTCCAGTGGTTAATTATCCTCACTGCTGAAATTCGCACCTTATTTCTAGTCTGAATTGTCTTGCTTCTGCTACCGGATCTTGCTATATTTTTACCTGATAAGAAGCTCTCCACTACCAAATCTTTGTTCCTACATTGGTGCTTACAGATGGTGTGGAAATAATCTCTTAACCTTTTCTCCAATAAACTAAACAGATTGAGCTCCTTGACTCTTTCCTTACAAGGTGCATTTTGCAAACACTTCATTGTTCTTACAGCCCTGAGCCTTCTGATCTATTGATTTGCTCCCCAAAGACTGTGGACACATGAAATCCATGAACTCCAGCCCTCTGAAAGTCCAATCCATCCCAAAACTGTTGGCCACCATCCACACTTCAGAAAGACCTTGACCACATCATCTAGAATTCCCGAATTAAATAATTCAGACTTGCTGATTCAAACATGTCTAAATCTCCTACCTGCTGTTTAATATGCTTCCTAATTACAGCTGGAATATGAAGAATTCATCACTCTGTGATAAGATCCATCATCTTGCCTCTTTCCAGACACCAAACAGAAGTGTTCACTGAACACTTGGCTTTTTTTTCCTTTTATTAACCACTCTACAGTTTCCATACAGTAGTGAACAAACGCTGGGTTTAGGAACCATTAGTTCCTCATAAACTTGAAAACCCCTTTTTATTGTCTTTAACTCTGCCGGGTACTTTTCCTGTAACCCCTTGTGCAGCCATGGTGATGCAGGCTCCCGAAACTGGCCAAGAGGGGAAAGGTGAGATAGGGAATGAGCTTCAGGTACTAAATCCACCACTTCTGTTTGTATGTTACGTGGAGTCTCCGTGGAACACGGGAAAGTTGAAGATGAGGAACCTCAAGACCTACGAGCAGTGACCACCCTCACGATTCACAGGCGAAACCGCCCCCCAGCGAGGAGGAGGCTGTGGACACGGCAGCCACTGCAGCGAAGCTCCAGGGCACAGGAGGAGCACAACAGCCAGACACAGGGCGGGCTGGTGGAGGAGCCGCCGCCGCACTCCCACACCGCACCGCCGAGACCACCGCAGGGGGGAGGAAGCACCAGGGAGGACACGGGAGCTGCTCTGGGCTCAGCGTCTGGGTCCATGGTGGAAGAGTCACCAAGCGGCAAGATGTGTCTTCTTTGCTAGTGAGGCAGCTACAAGAGAGAAGGGCAGAGGGGGAGGGCAGCGGAGACAGCAGGCTCGGGCAGGAGCCCACAGCTGAAGAAGCTCTCAGATGTGACAAGTGGTGCTGGTCTCCTCCTCAGCCGAGGCACTTGAGGTCCCTGTGGAGCAGGGTGGTGGGTACCTGCACCCAGCAGCTGGGGTGTGCTGGCGTTCCCACCCCATTGGTGACTTTGTTCCAACTTCTTAATCAGCAGCATAATTTGCTAAATGTGTTTAAGCTCTTCCCTAAGCCTGGCTGGTCCTAACGTGCTCTGGGGACGCGGGGCAGGCACAAGGTGCACGACTTCTCCGTGAGCAATGAACCCAGATAAAATGGTGAAACAAACCCTTTGTGCGGCGGTAACCAGAGCAAGTCTGGGAACGCCAGGAGCTGGAATGCTTCCCACAAAGCCAAAAGGGTCACTTCGAGGGCTGCTCATAATTAATCACTCACGGCGGATGTTGGTCTGCGGAGCTCTGGCAAAGGGCTCCGTGGCAGCGAGAGCCTCCACCCGTGGTTCCAGCTGGCCATGCAGGACCACACTGGTGTCACCAACCACGTCCCTACTGGAGCTTTCAGCTTCTGCTCAAGACTTATCGATTACTTTAGTACACTGCCATTATTTTTAATTGCTTTTTGTATACAAACAGATACACAGATGTACACGACACGCCGGCACAATGCCGCCTGCTCCCCTCCACGTTCTTTTGTCCCTGTGCATTCCTCACAATCTGGACAGACAGGGAGCAGTTGACGTCTCCTCTTAACCTAGATTAATAAATTTTTAAGCTGTGCAACCTTCCTTTTGATTTTAACTTTCTGGTATCCAGCAAAATGTTCTTTAGAAACTCCTAATTAAGCTTTGCAGGTTTTTTCTGTGGAAGTTCTTTCTCCCAGATGATCTGGCTCGTAATTGCTCTCAGCTTTGTGAAACTGGCTCGGATATGTATTTTTGTGTTGTGTGTCTGTGTGAGTGTGCTCCACGCTCCTTACTTGGGATTTGAATTTTACTCTGCCTGAACTCCAGTAGCACAAAGTCAAGGTTACTTTTACCTAACCCAGAACTAAATTTTAGTTTGTGATTCACTCACCTCCTCTGCCCAGGTGAGGTAACTATGGTGTTCTCCACAGGGGCTGCATCGCTTCTTTGAAGCAGGATTCAGAAGGTCTGGGGAAGTTTTAGTGTCACTTGGCTAAGTCCTCCAGTCACTATCACAGCAACCTAGTTTACTCTCCAACAGGTTACAATGAAATATTTCAGAAACCGTTTCTGAGACACACGAACTGAAGTGCTGGGAGTGAGCAGTGGGGAGTGGAGGAAGGAAAAATGGTGCCTGTTTCAGACTGCCTCCTGTTCTGTTAATATGACCAGAGGGGTCACTTACCATCTCTGTAGAAACCTGGAATCATAAGCTGCAGAAAATGTACAAGTAATACTATTTAAAAAACAAACCAGGAAAGATATTGTGCAGCTGGAAAGTCCAAAAGAGATCCCCAAGACGGCACTGGGAGACAGAGGCTCATGACAGGTCACAACACAAGTCACCATTTGCATTTGTGGTCAGATGCAGGAAGCCAAGTCCAATACAAAGCTGCAGGAAGGAAGGAAGCAGACCCAGAACTTTCCGAGTTTGCTGCAGAATTGTGGACCTGGACAAGCATTGCAGTGAATGATGAAAAAGCAGCATCTGCACACAGCTCACGAACGCTGGCAAATGCAAAGGCCGTTCAGCTTATGCTAGAATTGTGTTATATTTTCTTACATAACTTCCATTTCTAAAGCTATTCACTCCTGACACGCTGTACACAGCCCCGCTCGCTCTGCCCACAGAGGCTGCCAGGCACACAGCAGCACAGCCCCACCGGGCACAGCACCAGGAGGGGCCGTGGCTGGGCTGGAAGCTCCACACAGCTCCCTGTGAGGGGATGGAGCTGGCACTGCCCTGTCTGGAGCCACCCTGCAGCAGGGTGACTCCATCCCTCGTCTGTTGGCTGTGGGTTCTCCCACCCTTCTCTGCCCACCTCGGTGCCCAAGGCAGAACGCAGGACCCAGGCCCGACCCCGCGTGCCTGCAGTGTGGGGCAGCGGAGGAGCGGTCGGGAGGGGACCCACAGCAGGACTGGCAGCCTGGCTCAGGAGGAGGTGAGCGGGCAGAGGACTGGG
>NW_008583111.1:0-281 GCF_000691845.1 Merops nubicus | reverse complement strand
CCGTGTCCTGTCACAAGCTTCTCCCCTGCCCCTCTCCCTCTCGCAGCACATGCATGGTCTGCAGCGAAGAGGACGCACGGTCCCCTTTTCTGGAAAGAATCCTCAGTCCAGCCCCAGAGAACAACATCCACCCTGTTGCCCCAGTCTTCCTTGGCAACGTGGGGCAAGTTATTTACACAGTGACTTTTGCAGGTGGCTACTAATTAGACCCTCTCCGTTTTTCCAGGTGCCCTGTGCAAGACACCCAGAGCCAGATGTTCAGGGACGCAGGATGCCGATCG
>NW_008583110.1:7951-8596 GCF_000691845.1 Merops nubicus | reverse complement strand
GCCGGGGGCTGAGCGGTGCGGAGGGTGCTGAGGATGAGCTCAGCCCCGCACGTCGATACGGGTGTTTGCTAGCAGCATCAGAGCGCTAAGGACAGTGACAAATCAAGATAAATTTAGGCTTCTTTCCGTTCCCCTGCAGCTGCTCCAGCTTTCTAAAACAGACGGTTAGTAGGTCTTAAGTGAGAAGAAATGATTTTCGGTGGCCTGGTGATCGCAGGGCATTTCCACAGCGTGTGTTTTGCTGTAAATTCTTCCCTTTTAAAAAGCATACTGTGTGATTTCAGAGGCGTACTTTAGGGAGAGAACGTGTAGGTTCAGTCGGCAGCAAATAGTTATGCAAGAGGAGGTAGGGTTACAAGGTGGAAATTATTGCTCCTAACTAATGCAGTGCATGAAATGAAAATGCATTTAAATAAGTCTTCTCAGCCAAAGGCAATGTACAAAAGAGATTGTCACATACTATATTAAAGAAATGAAATCTGTTTGTTTTGTCACGGGGAATAAGATCCTAACCAATATTACTTGGGGTCTAAAGCAACATTGTTTTCCTGAAATTAGCATCAGCATTGCAAACGTTCCTCTTTTTAGAAAATAAAGTCAGTAATTCTTCATCAGTTGAGCAGAAGTAAACAATAAAATGTTTGT
>NW_008583110.1:326-7908 GCF_000691845.1 Merops nubicus | reverse complement strand
CCCCACTGTTATGCTATTCAAATGTACAGATTCACTCTGGAAACAGAAAGGTATCCTTATCTGCATGGATTTAAGTATGGAATGAGACAGTGAATGGAAAGAACAACTTCAGTTAGATATTTTAAGTTACAACTGAATCGTGTTTATGGCCTCAGACAGTGTTCTCTGCAAAATGTTCCAAAACACTCATCTCTTAAGCTTTCACCTATTTCTCACTTCTGCTCCAGTTGTTTCAGTAAAATGTTTGGGTGTTTTTTCCTGTTGTGTTTTTTTTTTTTTGGTTGGGGGTTTTTTGGGTTTTTTTTGGGAGGGAGGGGGGAGAGAAATAAAAAAAAAAAGGTTTGCTATCAGGATCTAACATAAGGAAAATAAAATAACAGTGATAACCATTTCCAGCTGAGTTATGAAAGTAGTTTGTTCCTTTTATTTATCCCCCATCACTGTCTCCTAGGCCATAATTTCTTCTTGAGACACATAAGGATTTTGCTTCCAGTGTGTGATCTTTAAACTATAAAAATAATTTTAGAACCATAGTTTTATAGTGCACCTTTGAGAAGATAGTGGTTTACATGTCTAGTTTCTCTGTTTATTGCAGTGATAGGATAGCTGCTCCTATAAACCAGTCTAGCTAATATGTCATATCTCTCTTCCGCGGCTACTGCACACATGATATAGGAAACTCTCCTGCTACTGGTTACTCATTAAAGTTAAGTGATAGGGATCCACATAGCAAGGTTAAATTTCAACACTTTAAACCCTGCTGAAAGTTGCTAATAATAATGTTTAATTTTCATTCCAAGCATTTACGCTATCATCAACTTGAGCCAGTTATTTTCCTCCTCTCATTAGCTGGAACAAATGAACCTCCCTGCAGAATAAAAATCTTCAGGCAGAATAACAAAATAGGGGCAGAATTTGACCCCTGCTTAAATTAAACTACCTAAAGAGGTTTAATGTTAATGCCCTATTAACCAGAGGCGAAGTTTTATCAAGATTTTCAAAAAGGACTATAGATTCCCTGTGAGGACAGGCTGAGAGAGTTTAAATGGTTTAGCCTAGAGAAGAGAAAGCTCTGGGGAGACCTTATAGAGGCCTTCCAGTACTTAAAGGGTGACTCCAGGAAAGGTAGGAACAGACTTCTTGTCATGGATTGTAGTGATAGGATGAGGAATAACAGTTTCAAGCTGAAAGAGGGTAGATTTAGACAAGATATTAGAAGAAATTCTTTACTGTGAGGGTAGTGAGACACTGGAACAGGTTGACCAGAGAAGCTGCAGATACTCCCTCTGTCGAAGCATTCAAGGCCAGGTTGGATGGGGCTTTGAGCAACCTGATCTAGTGGGAGGTGTCCATGCCCATGGCAGGGGAGTTGGAACTACAAGATCTTTAAGACCTCTTCCAACTTAAACCATTCTATGATTCTATGATTTCAACATGCTAGTAGGGAATTGATAACAGAAATGTGATTTTCAAACCAGGAGCACTCCCCATTTTCCTAAAATTTTCTGTTATGTAGGACAACTAAAATAATGGCTGTCTTTTAAAAAAAACAAAAAAAATTTAAATGCTGCCTTTTTATTTGAGGAAAAAAAAGATTTACTACTAATCACCCATAATCTCTTGACACTGAAAGGTCTTAAAATTCAGCCAGGTTGAACTATCTCACAGGGAAAGAAAGAGATAAGGAAAAATAAAAATATATGTTTGCTGTGGCAAAGAGGGCTATACAGAGGAGGTGGAACTCAAGGGGGCTATAGAGTGGTGGGGCCCATGGTGATGACAGGGCAGGCACCTGGTCCTGTGCTGTTCCTTGTCCTTATGCTTGCACTGGACTGTGTTCCAATGTCTCTCTCTGCTCATTCTCCTATCCTCCCCCTTTTTAGAGAAGCAATTGGAGGAGCTATTACATCAAAGGCAGAAACCACTGCTATCCTTTCAACCCTCTGCCCCCTGCACATAAGGTTTGTGATTTTGCAGCAGGGGCAGGATATCAACAGTGACAGATGCTTATGTGTCCTTACGGTATTGACCAGGTCAAACTTATCAATGGGGTTTTATTTCACAGGGTAGGTCATAAAGTATTCATTGCCCTAGGTCATCTAGACTCATGGAATAATTTAGGTTGGAAGGAACTTCTAGAGGTCATCTACTCCAGCCTGCCCAATGCATGGCTCTTGTCAGTGACATCAGGTTGCTTGAGGCCTGCTAAGCTTTGAAAAACCCCAAGGACAGAGAATTCACAGTCTATATGGGCACTTGTGCCAGTGTCAGCCCACTCCCATGGTAAAAGTTTGTGGGGTTTGCCTTTTATCTATATTTGCACATTTTGCTCCTCATGTAAATACTCCCCTTGCAAATCTGGCATATGGCGTTTAATCATCCTCTGCCCAACCCTACAAGGATATTAAAAATCACTTTTGGTTTATACATTTCCTTGCAGGCAATGATATATGTGGAGACAGAACAAGTGGGCTTTAGATACATCACAGCTTCTAGTTTATTTCTTTTTTTGAAATGAACTAACTGCCTCCAGCCTTTCTATAGGAATACAGCTGTTAGATCACCGCTTTAGGCTGCAAAGGGAAAAGCCCCATTCTCTACTATCATCTTATTCTCCACATGTATCATGCCTGCTTTCCTGTTGTTGTAAACTCTGCCTCCTTATTGTTGTGGTGTCACAGCCTCACTAGAGAGACTATATTTGTCTTAATCCTTGCTTTCTTGTTTTTCGTCTTTCTCCTGACGGGGATTTTTGAAATGCATGCTTTAAGATACGATATAAGAACATGGGCAAGTCAAGCACCTAACCATGCCTGTAGCAGCCTGAGGAATTGCCTTCTGATGTGCTACAGTTCCAACAGCTCTGACTGGATCTCTTTACTTGTCCAACAAGAGGTCTTGAGGGCTCTACTGACACTCTCCCCTCTGCCTTTATGGTTTGCCTAATGACAGGATTACGTTTCACTGAAGTCAACAGGAACACAGTAGCAGAAAGGAGAAGCCCCGAGCATACAATTCTGACAAAGGGTTTCCAACAACTAGTTGTTCTCTGATACACTAACAGAAGAACACACTGTCAGAGTTCAGACCTGTCCCAGCTTTCTGCGGTGCCTCCCTCTCGCTTATGAGTAAGTTCTCATTATGTCAGTTGGGTAACTCTGAGGGCACACCTTAGTCAAAGTCTTTGAGGATCATAGTTGCTGTCAAGTTATTCGAATAACCACATCAAAAAGGCCATTTTTTCATCTTTAATGAAAAATGGCAGTAAATTATTTTTTATTTTAAAATGTACCTGTAGAATATATTAAATTGGTGATTAATCACCTCCAAAATATCTAGATTCTTTTGGGGAATATGATTTTGAAAATTCAAATATTTTGAGAAATTAAACCTTTCTATCTGAAAAAAAAAAAGTTCATATCCTGCTATATTATATTCCCAGACTGTATACAGTAAACTGCTCTGAAATTCACAGTATAGACTCATGGGTTGGTTTTGGTTTTTGTTTGGTGGGTTTTTTTGTGGTCAAATGCCTTGGTTTCACTAGATTAGAGAGTGGGTATTCTCTGTGGAAGCAAGCCCTGCTTCTGGGCTGAGGCTGGCACCATTCAAGACAGGTGGTCTTGTTTTGTCACCAGGCTGTCTGCTCAGAAGGCCAAGTAGTTGAATCAGAGAGGAAGAAGGCTTAGAAAGGAAGGAAGAAAAGCATCAGAAAATAGTAAAAAAAAAACCCAAAACAACCCAAACAACCAACCAACCAGAAAATGAAAGAGAGAGTGAAAGAGATGAACAGAAGAGCCATTTAGGAGAGAGGGTGTTGGGGGTATGGCAGTGACTTTACAGAGAGGCATGCCCTATTAACAGACAATGATGTTTAGGTATTTATTTAAGTAGGAATAAATGGAATCAATTAATTTTCTTATAATGGATGAATATCTGATGAGTAAGAGGAAATAGTAGATATCAGGAAGCAAAATGAACATTTTTCTAGGACAGACAGACAGCACAGAAAGGCGGCTAGGAATTTCTGCCCTTGAGTTTGAGCAGGCAATGGGAGGAGGCAAAAATGTTCCTCTAGCTGCGCAAGAGCAAACAGCTCCTGGCAGAGAAAGGGGTCCACTAGAAGCAGGTTTGGAACTGACCCTGTTTTTACAGATGTAACAACCAGGCAGAAGTGTTTCTAGCATACCTCTGGACTAGGGGGCACAGGTACTGTGAGTGAGCCATTCATGGCTTGTACTTTGATTAAAATTTAGCCGGTGCCGGTAGTAACCCAGAGTGATTATCAGTGCCAGCCATGGTCTGCCTGTAATGGAAGCCTGGTCTCAGGACAGCTCTTCGTGGAGACAGGTCTCCCTCAAAGTTAGCAGCCTAACAGCAAGATCAACACATAAACAGGATATCAAGACTAAACTACTTTTGAAGGTTCTCCCTGGAGTTCAAGGTTAAGGGATCTCATAAAGAATGCACCAGAAAGGTTGTGCAGTCCTTTCTGCTGTGTTCAGTGCATGAATGCCTTATGCCACTGACAGTCTTGGTTCTTTCATTTATGTAAAAAAAAAAAAAAAAAACCTGCAGGAAAATATTCCAACACCTTGGAATATTAATGTAACATATATAAAATTCCATCATGTGGGAATATTAATATCAGAGCCCTACTACAGCCACTAGCATGTTACATGTGCTGACTAGACAGCTTGTAATATGCATCCTAACATGCTGTTCACCTCATCTGACATTTTGCTAATTTGCTAATGATTTATTATGCAATAGTGATGCTCAGTTTGGGTTTCCTGGAGGTGCATGTTGTATATTACAAGACACACAACACGTCCACATAGCAAACGAATTGTTCCTAACATCTAAGTGCTATGAAAGCTTATTCCTGTCTCTTGTATGCTTGTCACCAAGAATAGCTATGGGTATCCTCTCCTCCATATAATTAGGCAGAAAGCTAAAAATCTTAAGCATAAAGAGATGCAAAACTAGAGCATACATGATACCTCACCATATTATATAACACAAAAAAGGTTATTAACACGCAACTCAAATGAACTCAAAACATGATACCACGGTAAACTGACCTTTGCAAAGTGTTGCTACAAAAGCCCTCCAGCTTGCACTCTGGCTGCTTTTCTGTTTTAAACAGCCACTGTATGTACGTGATTTGTACCATTCCCCCTTTCCAGTATTTGAGCATCTTACACTGTTCCAAGAATTTATGCAAATAATTCCTCTCTCTGTGAACTAATTGCTACCACCCCCTGTGACAGATATGTAACTGAGGCACAAAGAGATTTTTCAAATCCATGTAAATACTAGAAGCTGCAAACAGGTACACAGCTGGTTTTCAGCAGCTCGGTAAGCATCTGTCTGTCACTTGAGGCAACTACATGCCCAGGTACTTTGGACTTGATGTGGGCAGGCTCCAGGTAGTGAACCAGACATCCTGAACTCTGGCCGCTGCCCTCCAACACCACTATTCTTCTTTAATCCCTCTGTGTTTTTCCCTCTAACAAGGTTCTTCTATTAATATCTACCCTGTGTCACGATTACACCACCAAATTTCAATATTCCTGTTATTTATCTGCAGATTTAGTCCTTGTGAAGGCCTGCTTTAGCTTCTAGTGTGGCTGACCCTAAAATTGCATTAGTAAATATCTTAGAAAACAAATCTATATGCTATTGCAAAAACATATTTTACTATAAATAAGGGAATATCACTGCTGTTTAAATTATTTCCTCTTTTATTAAAGCAGAATTCCGGAACACTGATTCAAGGCAACATATCACAAGTTAAGACACTGGAAAGAAACCCCTGACAATCCCAAATATATGTAACATTTTATTCCTGATCAGAAAAGATTACATGTATAAGCTGATCGATCCACAAGTCAGAATATATAACATTTGACATATACATTTGGAATAACGCAATGCGACCTTAAAACCTGTGATTTACAATTTTGGAAGAGCATTTGCCATAAAGCCCAGTAATGGTGACTCCCTGGTGGCACTTCAGTGGGCCATTTCCCTTGTCCTGCCTGCAGGTGGGATATACTGTACCTGCAGCCACGAGAAGTCAAGATTCTTTGGGACGTTCTTGCCTTGAAGATTTCGTCAAGTAGATCCTTTTACTGACACCTGAACCCAGGGTGACCTTGGACCATGTGAACACGCTAGAATTTCACACGACTCATCTCTGTAGGTATTATATAGTCTGAAACCAAAATATCAAGGGAATCTGCTGTCGTATAAAATGTAGACTGGTAATTTGCAATAAATACTTCGAAGAGGCCTGGATTTTTTTACATAGCACGGCCCCTCTGCCCGATACAGGGCAGGCAGCTGCCTTGGTGTGAACGATCTACTCAGCATTCAACCAGTGTATCATGCCCTGGTTATTTGACATACTAACAAGTACAGATTCAGTTAATTAACATAAATTTCTTTTAATAATACATACTTTCAAAAGCATAATTTAATAGAAGATAATAAATGAGAAAATAACTTCTGTTCACATACTGTAAATATTAAATACTTAATTCATCACTAAGAGTATGACTTTTGCTTGCTTCTAGCTGTCCTGACATCTATGG
The DNA here is from genome assembly GCF_000691845.1 of Merops nubicus. Taxonomy (NCBI): domain Eukaryota; kingdom Metazoa; phylum Chordata; class Aves; order Coraciiformes; family Meropidae; genus Merops; species Merops nubicus. Next base: position 1,309 of record NW_008583110.1, on the reverse strand, counting down.
CCACATTTCAATATTGGCCCATACTCTTTGTGCTTGCAGATTCCTTTCCTTACTATTATTTAAATTAATAGATGATTTTGAACGCCACTAGAGGGCACAGAATTATAACAATATTTCTTATTGGATCACAAACAGTACATCAGGAACAGCAGTTCAGTAATTTTCATCGTTTATTATGCAAATTCACAGCTTAACGGCTTGATCCTATCACCAGTGATGCATGTGTGTAGCTCTGCTCCTGCAAGCTGTGCCACTGCTGGCCAAATAAATGAAGCTCACAGGGCAGAGCTTGCGGGACAGGGGCCTTACTGAGTGGGCTTTACCACGTGCTCTCAGTTGAACAACACAGTTTACCTTCCTGGACCTTGAGTACCAACAGCCAAATATTTCCCTCACTTTACTAAGGTCAGCAGAGTATACACCTGAGCATGGTGGTGGAGGCCCAGCTGATGTGAAAGCCATGCTGTACATCTTTGGCTGTGAATTTTTCTCATACTGATGAGAAAAATGGAGAGTGTAAACACTTGCATATCAAACCAGGGAAATGCAAACAAGTAGTAAATGAAGGATTAACTAACTCAATTTACAATTCAAAGAAAGAGGAGTAGATATGTACTACTGGAAAGCTTGAATATTAATGGCATTGCTGTGGATACTTATATCAACTGCTTAACATCTGTTTTGACATGTGTGCTTTTTCTGCCATCCCTTACCACGAGTGTGAGTGGCCACTGTGGTTCACGTGTTAGAGAGTTCCTTTTTGAAGCTGCCTGCAGTGGAGGAGGAAGTGCTGTGAAGAAAGGAGGAAGATTAAGCTCTTTGAAGAAGTGACTGAAGACACTGTAGCAATAAATTAGCACTGTTGATGTTTCCATGTTTCTTTAGGAGAGGCACAAGTTAGTCCCCTCAGCCAGAACGTAAGATCTACTTCACCAGCCGTCTGCTTTTTCTTTTCTGGAAGTTGGTGATTGCCTGTTAATTAC
>NW_008583110.1:0-295 GCF_000691845.1 Merops nubicus | reverse complement strand
TACGGGTTTGAGACCCTGGCCTCTGATTAGCCAGTAACGAGCAAACCCCCGAAATATAATGGAATTTCAAAATGCCTTTATTGATTTTTGCACAACATTAGCGTCCACATTATTACTTTTTATTAACCCTTCATGATTTAGCGTCACATTTTCACACTGGGGTGCTCAGGCTGTCAGTGAAGTCGGTGCTGAAGTGCCCGGTCGGCGGCTCGCTCCCTCTCCCGGGCAACGCGGGGCTCCCAAAGGGTCCCGGGGGGGCTGCGGGCGTTACCGAGCCCCGAGGAGCGGCACGGGC
>NW_008583109.1:0-9896 GCF_000691845.1 Merops nubicus | reverse complement strand
CCCCCCGCTCCTAGATCCGCATGTCAGACCAGAACAGCACCGACGATGGGGAGTCGGACCCCCAGCACAGCCTGTCTATGGTCTTCCTCCTCGTCCTCGTCTTCTTCATCATGGGGCTGGTGGGTTTCCTGATCTGCCATGTCCTGAAGAAGAAGGGTTACCGGTGCCGGACTTTCCGGGACGAGCTCGACCCAGATAACAAAGATGTGCTGGCGGAGCTCCAGGCCAGTGAGTGCTGGGGCAGTTGGGGCTCAGCGGGGTCTCTGGTGCTGCCTTTGGCCCGGTGTGGACCAGTGCTCCTTGAACACACTTCTGGGACATGGGCCGGGGGTGGGAGGGTGACTGGTCACGTGCTGCTGGGTTGGGAAAAAGGGCTGGGGCAGCGAGAGCAGCGGGGTGCTCCCGGGGATTGGGAGTGTATGGCCCAGAGAACCCTCCGAACCTCTGTCTCTGCAGGGCTGGCGGTGCCAGGGAGGTGGAAACCAGCATCTGGCCCTTCCCAAAGTGGTGTTATCACCAAAAGATAATTCTGATGACCAGCCAGGGTCTGCCAAATCCCCAGCGCCTGAATTATAGCCCATGTTCCCTGCCAGGAAAGTGTCCTCCAGCTGGGACACGAGTTGTCCCTCTGGTGTTAGGAGGTCTGGCATGGGGCCAGCATGGTGTCTGCTAAAGGTCATGTCCTCTTCTAGCCCTGGCTCATGCAGCCTGGAGGAATAGGATGGTTTCCTTAGGATCTCTTCACGGGAAGGGGACATTTAAGGGTTTCTTCCATCACTCCAGGCCACCATAACAGGCTCTCAAGTAGCAGGGTTGGGAAGACAGTGCGGCACCAAGCACGGGTGCAAGGCAGAGCTCAGTCCAAGCAAGCTCTGTTGTTTGGCGGTTTCATGAGGCTCTGCTGAAATGGAAAAGACACATTCCTCCCGCTGCCTCCTTACCTGAAAATGGCCAAATGGTCCTACACAACTTCTCTGGCTCCTCTGTGCCCCCATCAGCGCCTGGGAGGGGCAGCATCTCCCTCTGCCACTTGTGCATGGGAGGGAAATGTGGCTCCCCCAGCTCCACGGAGGATGCTGCAGGAGTTTCCATGCAGCCTTGGATATGCTCCTCTGGCTTCAGTGACTTGGCTGCACGTGACATGGAGACAGCATCTGGACTTTCCAGGAGTTGCTGGAGTTGCCACAGCCACGGGAAACATCTCTGTAGGCTTCCAGGAGCGCAGTGGCAGCTCCTGACCGTGCTCTTTGAGGCAGCTGCCCACCAGACCACAGCTCTGACCTGCTCAACAGGGACATCTAACGTTGCAGACTGGGCTGAAGGTCCAGCCAGCCAAGCCTCCTGCCTCCAACAGTGGCCAGAAGCAGGTTGGAATGGATCCTGGGGATGGATACCACAGTGGAGCAGACATCAAGCCAAGTTTCCCCAGGATATCTTTTAAGCTTGTAACAGTGTGTAGCTCCAGGGCTTTCTCCATCAGAGATGGTTTCTCTATACTCAACAGGCCCCAGCAGGTTTCTTCTCTGTGAACTTGCCCCATTGACCCTTGGAGAATGTAGCACCTGCAGCATCCTGCACCCAGGGGCTCCAGGGCTGGACTGTCCCCACGAGGAGGCTCTTCTTTTGAACTTGCTTCCCACTCCTTTCTGAAGACTCCAGTTTCCCCAGTTCCAAAGGACTCTTGTCTCCCCACCCCTACCCCCTGCCCCTGGCTGCTGCTTTAGCTATTTCTTTTCTAGGGTGAGGGATTTGGTGTTCCTCAGGGGCCTCCCAGAGTGATGGGGGCCGTGGGCCTTCTCCAACCTCTCTGTTGACGTGGCTAAGGTTCGACCAGTGAGCTGAGAGAATCCCAGCCCTCAGTACTGCGTGGTCTCTTTTCAGATGAAGAGGAGGAGCTGAACGAGGACACCGTGGAGAAGATTGTGAGATGCATCATCCAAAATGAAGGTGAGCATTTCCTAGGGCTGGGCTGGAGACGTGCTGACTGCTTGGGCTGACCCATTCCTTTTTCCCTCTCTCTTTAGCAAATGCGGAGGCCCTCAAAGAGATGCTGGGGGACAATGAAGGGGACATCCCAGTGGCAGTGCCCAGGTGAGGGAAGCCTGTACCAGCTTGTGGCTCCTTGCAGAGCAAGGGAGAAGTAGCTTTTGGGGATCACATTGGTCTGGAGACTTTGCAGCCAGCTCCTTCTCCAGCTTCCCAACAAGAAGTCCTGCTCCCCTGAGGGCTGTGATGAGTGCTTCACCCCAATGCCAAGCAGAACAGCTCTTCCTTGCTCCTGTCCTCACAGGAGGTCCCCTCCAGAGCTGCTTCTTCTCTGGGCTTGCTGCAGCGAGGCTGAGCCAAGCCTCCTTCAGCTAACATGACCTGTCGTGTCCTTCTCCTGTTGCAGCCTTTGTCCCCACCGTAACAGCCAGGACGGGGGCCCACCACATCACCACACCGTGCACCTGGGCTCCACGCAGGCCCCCTGCATCCACTGCAGCAAGAGGAAGAGGCACCCGCTGCAGCGACAAGGGCGCTCCAAGGAGGGCAAAGGCAGGATGCATCCTGGAGAGACCACGGTCTTCTCAGTGGGCAGGTACTTCAGGGGGACATGGCCCATCTGCTCTCCTCGTGGAGAGTCTTCTCAGTTCCCCTGTTCCTTTCCCCTTCTCTTCATACCCCACGCCAGGCACCCTCTTGTTCTTTCCCATTGAGATGCCCCAGTTGTAGCTCTGCAGCTGGGAGTCTTGAGGATCCAGGTGCCTCTTGCACCTGGAAATGCCCATGGTACAGGGCAGGCCATGACATGGTCATGAGGTGGCTTCCCTCATTCCCCAGGAAGGTGACTCAAGGTTGTCCTGCTGACTCAGCACTGGGCAGAGCCCCAGATCAGCCTTTCAAAGCCTGCTCTCCCAGATACATGTGAGCCAGGCTCTTGCTGCCCAACAGGACTGGTGACCCCAGGTTTTAGGGGTCTCGTTAGGCATGGGAGGAGGTGACAGCAGGCCCCGGGTGGAGGTTACCAGCCACCACCATCCAAATGAAGGAGTGGCTGTGCCCCTCCAGCTTGTTGCCTCCAAAGATGACTGTAATTAAATGACATGTCAGAAGTATATGAGCAGGGGAATGTACCTGATATTTGCCACAAGTACTAAGGTCTTCCTGAGCTTCCTGTGGTCTCTGTCCAGTCAGCAACCCTTAGTACAATCTGCAGTCTTGCCCAGGTCACCCCATTCTCCATGCACCAGACCTTCAGCGAAGTCTTCCAGGGCTCAGCTCCCTGCTGTAGTGGTGACTGGGGCAGGGTGACAGTAAGTGCTGGTCCCTGGCTGGCCAACCTGGTGAGAGACAAAGCTCTGCTGTGCTCAGATCCTGCAGCAGATCTTCATTCATGGCCTAAGCCTTGAAAAAGCTACATGATGTGGTGATGTTGAGCCAGAGTGGGCATCAGAAGGGGTGGGTTTTTCCACCGTCACAGTAGGGAGGTGAACTGAGGGCTTTGTGGGGAGCTGGTGAAGGAGAGAGAGAGGCTGGAACTCCTCATGCTGAACTCCAGCTAAGACCACACCTTCTGGAGACTGATAGCTTCTGGTTTCTGCTTTGCCTGTTGCCACCAGCTGCCCGTGGTGGCGGTGCTTGGTAAGCCAGGTCTCTCCTTGGTTGCATATTCATGGCTAATCTCACTCCCTGGCTGGTGCCCAGCTCCATCTGCTCCTGTGTGTCCTTTGTTCATGCTCTTCTCAGTGTCCTCTCACTCACTCTTGAGTGCCAGAGAAGACAGTCTCCTTTCCTAAAGGCACCTTCCCTCAGATCTTGGTTTTCTTTCTTTATCCCATGTCACATCAGCCTTCTCCACAGGGCAGTAATAGAATCGTAGAACCACAGACTGGTTTGGGTGGGAAGGGACCTTTCAAGGTCATCTAGTCCAGCCCCCTGCAGGGAGCAGGGATTTCTGCAACCACAGCAGGTTGCTCAGAGCCCTGGCCAACCTCACCTGGAATGGTTCCAGGGATGTCACTGCATTTCTCCAAGGTTGTATTTTAAAAGTTTCCGCTTCCTGAATCTCCTTGGTGTGAGGTCCAACTGCTAAGGGACCCACGTGCCCATGAGTTACAAAACAATCTCCAAATTCTGGTTCTCATTTCCAAACTAGTCCCTTGGCTCTTTCAGATCCTGGATAACTTTTGGAGGATTGTTCTTGCTGTGTCTTATTTACTATGAATATCTGGACTGCATGACATAATGTGACTGGTGACTGATCCTACAAACAAAAGCTCCTTCAACGCACCTCTTCTGTTGCAATCCTTAGGTCTTATCCTCTTAATTTTTTTTGTTATTTTGTTTTGGACAGAGTGGTTGAGGGTCCAGCCCCCTTCTGTATTACCTACAGCTCACTGACTGAGTCTTGTCTGCAGCTGGTATGCACAGGCTCATTGGTGGAAACGAGCCTGTTCCTACCTGTGCCTCCATACATCTGAGTGGAAATGAGTGAGATTAATGGAGGTCCACCAAGATCATCAGGGGCTGGAGCATGTGGCGTGTGAGGAGATGCTGAGGGAATGGGGTTTGTTTTAGCCTGAAGAAGTATAAGATGGTGGTGGTGGATCTGATTGCTCTCAGAGGGATGGGAGAAGTTTAAATGGTGATGGAGTTAGATTCTTCTGAGGTGGACAAGGATGGGGAAAGAGGCAGTGGCCACAAGTTTGCAAGAAGAGAGATCCAGAAAAGACTTAAGGAGAAACTATTTCACCATGAGAATGGAGCAGCCCTGGACAGGGCCCAGAGGAGTGGACGGATCTCCACCCTTGGAGATTTACAAGCCCTGACTGAATGGGGCCCCAGGCAACCAGATTGAGGGTGGGAGGTGGAGAGGAGAAGGTTGGACTAGAGACCTGCTGAGGGCTTTTTGCGCCTAAATTGTTCCGTACTTCTGAGGTAATCAGGGTTTATGATCTGTACTCTGATATTACTGAATGATTTACCATTTATCTCAGGGCTTTCCATAGACCAGTTGTCAGTGGCAGAGCTCCTCCACTAAAGCATCTGCACTTGACCCTCTATCCATAGCCTGATCAGCTGCAGTTTGTCACCTCCTCCTGAATCAAATACCTTTGCGATGCTGATCAGGCAGCCAACCCTCTCCTGCTCTCCTGCTCTCCTGACGTTGACTGTTGGTTACATTACCTCTTGTGCCCCCTCCAGGCCAAACCCTGCCTGCTCCTTTGAATCTGGCTCTTCCAGGCTGACACAATATGGCCCCACCACTTATGCCTCCTCCCTGCCCCTTTGAGACTGGAACGTTCTTTGGTCTTCCTCAATTGCAGTGCTGCTGCCTTGTCTCCAAACATCTGGATTGACCTGAAAGGTCACATTTGCTGATGCTCAGCCAGACCTGAACGGTCTTATGGGTTCCTCATCTGGAGACGGAGCATTTCTCTTCTTGACCCTTCATGAGTAGCATTTCTGACTGCTGAGAGGTCTGTGCTGTCCACAGAGTGCCACCTGGTCTTCAGTCTGCCGGTGGTCTCCACCTCCAGCATCTCATCTGGCATCTGTTCTTCTCTCTCAGGCTTTTCTTCTCAGAATGGCCATACTACCGTGTGCTTAACCCTTAAGCCTTGTTCTTCTTTCAACCCCAGCAGTGCTTGACCCTTGTTTCTGAAGTTGTATTTTGCCCTGATGCTGACTTGAAGCCGAACGTCAGCAGAGACAGGGCCGTCTGCAGCTCCTCTGCGTGACTCAAGTGCAGTTGCTGGGTGAGTCATGGGCTGCATGAGGTCTCTGTGGTGGGATCAGCATTCCTTAGCTGGTGGACACCAGCTCAGCACAGCAGAGATTTCCCATTTGCTGGTCTAGCAGTGGCTTGCATTGCTTGCGAAGAGGAGTCACGGCATTAGTCACAACCAGCTTGACTGCAATTCAAGCTCTTAGGCTTTGCTTCCACATTACCTCTCACAAATCTCCAAGTTACACTAGGAGTAGATGCCTAACTCCTCTGTCTCCCCACTGGCAATATTGCATCACCTCTGCTTACAAATGCACCCTTCGAGGGTGTCAGACCAACTTCTGCAGCTGTTATCCTGGATGCTGGAGCCCTGAGCTGTTACCTGGTACATGGTGGAACCTTGGTGAAGCACCCAGGTACCATCCATCCTTCCAGAGGACAGTGCAAAATGTGCTCTGGCACATTTTAGCCAAACAACTCCTCCTACCTTTGATCCCCATGCCCAAATGGAGCTCAGTCTACCAAAACACTGTCCTTGCCCTCACTTCAGGTGCACTGTGTGCTGGAAACTTTGGCTCTTGTTCCCCAGTCAGTCAGTGGGTGCGACGTCCGTGAAGATCTGCATGGCCATCCCTTCCTCACCAGGCTTAGCCCGTCTGCATTTCACCTTCAGAAGCCACACCTGATCTTCTGTCCAAGCTCCTGTTCCTCCAGGCTGTATCTCAGAGCATTTCCAGGCGCTGCAACCCACCTTGTTGCAGGGAGGACAGGCTGGCAGGGTCTGCACCAGCCAACACCTGGACTGACCTTTCCATCTTTCTCTTTCTGTTCGTTTTTCCGAAAATGAAGGGGAAGTTGGGGCTAGGTCCGTGGGTGTGTGGCTAGAACGGGGATGGGTGGTATTGAGGGAGTCTGAAAGGCTGGAGATTGGCACCACTCAACGACAGAGAGGACCCGTGAAGCTGGAGGTGCAACAAGCTGGAAATACGGTGGGGGGAAGAGGAGGGAAGGGATTTTGACCCGCCCTGCTCCTCTTTCAGGTTTCGTGTCACCCACATCGGGAAGAAGCCCACTCTCCACGAGCAGCAGGACGGGCCCCTGCCCGCCGGCAGCCGGGCGCCGAGCACGGAGGAGCTGGAGCACAGCAGTGACCGGCCCCGCAACGGGACTGTCCCCACGGGTGGCTTGCAGAACGGGACCCTCCGGAAGGGCGTCCAGAGCAGCAAAGGCGGGGAGCAGAGCCGCTCCACCACCCCAAACACACCGGCCAGCTCCGGCACTCGTGACAGCCGGCAGTCGGCCAAGGGCTCCGGCGTCGCTCCAGGGAGCACCAGCCGCCAGCGGAAGCTCCCGAGCCGCAGGGTGCTGGGAGGGTCGAGCCCCAGTATCCCGGGAGAGCTGGTGCAAGAAGGAGGCAGCATCTACCTGGAGGAGATCGGACTCGGGTCGGCAGACGAAGTGTCGGATATTCATGGGAGCCTGAGTCTGCATGAACAGGCTGATGAGTTGGGAAGAGACGATGGTGGGAGAAAAGAGCCTGGAGAGGAGAATGTGAGGCAGAAGGTAGGTTCCTCTTCTTCCTTGTCCCCGTGTGGTCCCCCGGGCTGGAGGGTTTGAAGGGTTGTGGCACAGAAGCCCAGGTTCTGCCACAGACAAGAGCGACCAGCATGAGCAGGGTGGGGTGAGCCGTGCTGACTGTAGGGTGGAATCTGCCCTGTCCTGCCCGCTCTGTCTCTGCTTACCATGTTTGACTGCATTTTCCCGTCCCTTTTCTAATGTCTGGGGCACGTAGACTCATAGAATCATAGAAATGGAGAATTGTTTTGGTTGGAAAAGACCTTGAAGATCATCAGGTCCAACTGGTCTCCCAGCACTGCCAGGTCCCCACTGACCCATGTCCCTCAGCACCACATCTCCACAGCTTGGAAATCCCTCCAGGAATGGGGACTCCACCACTGCCCTGGGCAGCCTGGCACAGCCCTGGACAACACTTTTGGGAAAGAAATTTTTCTTAATGTCCAACCTAAACCTCCCCTGGGGCAACTTGAGGCTGTTTCCTCATGTCCTGTTACTTGTTCCTTGGGAAAAGTGCTCAACCTCCACCTGGCTCCAGCCTCCTGTCAGGGAGCTGTGGAGAGCCAGGTCTCCCCTGAGCCTCCTTTGCTCCATGCTCAGCACCCCCAGGTCCCTCAGCTGCTCCTCACAACACTTGGGCTCTATACCCTTCCTAAGCAGCTTCATTGCCCTTCTCTGGCCATGCTCCAGCCCCTCAAGGTCCTTCTGGGAGTGAGGGGCCCAAAACCAAACTCGCTATTTAGGGTGTGGTCTCCTTTGAGTTACTTTGACCGTTCCCACCCTGCTCCTACCTGCACTGCAGGGAAAAGGCAGGTCATCGGTTGACTTGCTTGGAAGGTGCTGCAGACCTGATGGCAGCTGCCCCTCCTTTGTGGCTGGGCTCTCTGGGGACATTCACTGGGACCACTTTTTCTTGAGCTGGGCAGCTCTGCTGCTGCACATAGCTTGATCTCCCCCAAACCAAGAAAGCTGAGGAGCAACTTTTTACAAGGGCATCTAGTAATAGGACAAGGGGTGATAGCTTTGAACTAGAAGAGGGGAGATTTAGACTAGATAGAAGGAAGATATTTTGTACAGTGAGGGTGGTGAGACCTTGGAGTAGGTTTGCCCAGGGAAGTTGTGGATGCACGATCACTGGAAGTGTTCAAGGCCAGGCTGGATGGGGCTTTGAGCAACCTGGTCGAGTGGGAGGTGTCCCTGCCCATGGCAGGGCGGTTGGAACTAGGTGGTCTTTAAAGTGCCTTCCAACCCAACCCATTCTATGAAATCTGGAGTTCCACTGCAGTGCTGGGACTCAACATGGCCAGCAATGTGCAGGCAGAGCCTTTTTTATCTTGAAGCCTAGGAAATGGTGAGATGGTCATTTCTTAGTTGTTCTTCCTTGCCCTGGAGAGGCTGGTGCTGGCTGTGCTCAGAGGACAGCCCACCCTGGCTGGTGCTCCCAGTACCCTGGTATCTCCCACCCTTGCCACCTGACCACCTTGTTGGAGTGGCAAAAGAGCTCGAGGGCAACATCGGCGAGGACATCATTTGCATGGCCCTGATTTGGGGGATTTGGTCCCTGCCCTTGCCTCTGGGCTGCTACGCAGAGGAGATGAGGCTGATGGTGGTGGTAGCAGACACCCAACACATTCATTCACTCACACACTCACTCGTGGGTCTACAGTTGAGAAAAAACCACAGTTTTTATGGTGGTTCTGCAGTTGGGAAAAGATAATTCTTCTGGAAGAGGACAGGTGAAAGGCACCTGGTGTGGTGTCACCCTACCAAGGTGAGCCTGGGGAAGGATGCCTAGTTAAATGTAGAAGGAAAAAGAAGGGGAAAAAAAAAGTCTTTATTATGTCGCTCTGCTTTCTTGTGGGCAGTCTGGAAAGGTCTAGGCTCTTCCAGGCTGGAGATTTGAGCCGTTTTATGGCAAAGGGCAGCCCAAGCCAGCCACTTCAGACAAAGCCAATGGGCTGCAGCTCTTCTCCAGAGACCTGGAGAGGTGGGAACAGGTTCTCCTTTCTACCACGGCCCACCATGCCTTGGAAGATGGCCAGGGCCCCTCCGATCTCCCAGGAAACAGTCGCAAAGAAGACAAGTCCAGGGACACTGATTTTCTCCTCTTCTTGTGTCCCCTTTGTGGCACAAGGCTCTTGCCTCGGGCCCTGCACCAGGCTTTAAGGTGATACTTTGGGGTGGAGAACGGTGATGGCACCTCAGTGGGACATCTGTCACCAAGCTCTAGCACCATTCAGCCCCTCCCTTATCCCCTAGGTCCCACCCAGGGCCACCACCAGGGTTGTTAGCTGCTGCTCAACATGTCCTGCAGGCGATGGGGAAGGGCAGAGAGATGGTGCTCAGGCTGTAGGTAGCTCCCGGAGCCTCAGTGGGGTTCCACCCCCGGCCCATGGGTCACTCCTGTGGCCGAGACCCAGTCCCCAGCCCCAAAGAGGAGCTCTGACCTCTACCTCCCTCCTCCACCCCACAGGAGCCCAGCACGGTGGTGCAGGACCGAGGAGCGACCGTGTGACCCGAGCGCGTGTCCCCAGGGTGGGGCGGGGAGGCACGGCCTGGCCGCAGAGAGAAGGTTCCAACAGCCTGCCCCAGGAGGGTCGGTGGCCAGCAC
>NW_008583108.1:0-2473 GCF_000691845.1 Merops nubicus | reverse complement strand
CCGCGGGGTCACTTCAGGGCCAACGGGCTACTTGGACATGAGGATGGGCCGTCTGGGCTTTTCCCTGCCCTGCCAGTGCTCCAGTGCTGTCCCAGCTGAGGTCTCTGAACTGAGACGAAGCCCTGGGAGCAGGGAAGGGGTCCCAGCTCAGTCTCCAGCTAGCCTGGGGAGGTGGATCTTACTCGTGCAGCAAATGCTGCTTCTCCCCGGGACTTCATTTTTGACCCTCCAGGGCTTTACATCCCCAGAGCACCCTGCTCAGGGCTCAGGTCTCCCTGTGCCTCTGCCGTGCAGGCTGGGGAACGCCTGCTCCGAGCTGACGTGTGGTGATGAAGGAATTATTTTTCTTTCTGGTTAGGTTTTGGCTCTGCTCAGTTGGGAGAGGATTAGCCCATATAAGGGAAAACTGTCTCTCCCACCACTTCCTCCCAGCTCTTCTGCTATCCACAGCCCTTGGCTCTGGGCTGCTTCTCCTCTCACTTTCTCCCAGAAAGTGAGACCTTGACAGCAGCGTGTGACATGCCTGGGGGTCCTGAAGAAGGAGGCTGGGGGACATGAGCAGGTCCCTGCATCCCCCTTGCTGGGACGATTGTCATGCTGGCTGGGCTGGCAGCTGCCATCCGTCTTCCTCCTGTAGGCATCAGTGTGGTTCCCTCCCCAGCTGCTTGCTGGTGTCCCCCTCCTGGGGATGCCAGTTGGAGTGAACCTATGGTGTGGTGTGAAGGTGACCAAGGGCTTGGAGCAGCCCAGGGAGGGAGCTGCAGGAAACGGGGTTGGTGCTGCTGCAGGGTGGCCCTCAGCTGGGTGTCTAGAAGCTGGGGGGGTTATTTGAACACACAGGGCTGTGCAGAGCTCCACGCAGTTGTCTTCTGGCCCCAGGCTGGGGAATGTTTCCCTCTTCTGCCCCCTCCAGGTTTCACCGTGGTTAATTAGACAGGCAGGATGCAAATCCCCTTACAGGCAGGGGTAGGGCAGGCTTCAGGTAGGAAAATCATGGCCGTGAGGTCCCCTTCTTACACCTGGTGGCCTTCGGGAAAGGTTTCAGTGAAGCCAAGGAGCATGGCACCCATGCCATGTCCCTGTCTCCCTGCTGCCTTCCTCTGCCTGGGAGGCAGCCACACTCTCCATCGCTCATTCCAAAGGTGATGGTGAAATCTGGGGCTGCAGGAGGTGCTTGATGTGTCTGGCTCCTGTGTCTAGAGCAGTTTCCCTGTGGCCAGGCTCCAGCTGCCCAAGTACTCGGTGCTCAGCTGCTCTGGGGAGCTGGGTGGGTGCAGGGCTAATTCCACCCCGCAGGGAGGAGCTGCCCGTTGCGCTGGGGCTCTGAGCACTGCTGTGCTTGGGCACCGTCGGCAGAGTGGCGCATGGGTGCCTTGCCAGCACCCTTTACACAAAACCACATTGTGTGTGTGCCAGGGCAGGCATTTGCTTGTAACCGTTAATTTGCTGCTAGCTGGGCAGGGCCTGCGGTGCCCTGGTGTGTGCTGATCCCTGGGCCTGCCTGTGCTGGCAGGATTGGGCCCCTTGGCCCCTTCCCACACCCTGGCTCCAGCTGTGGTTTCTGGCATGCTCCCTCTTGCTTCTGGCCACGGAGCCTCCAAAGCCACTCACCCACCTCATCCCAGCTCCACGTGTATGTGGCCTTGGGAGGAGGCTCTTTCTCCTGCCCTGCTGCCTTTTCTTCTGTGGGGAGACGCCTTCCAGGACCTGGGTGCAGGTCAGGGCCCAGCTGGAGCTTTCTGGGCAGGGCAGACCTGTGTCAAGCAGCACACAGGTGGCGGGGTGTCCACTGCTCTAGGATGCATGGAGCTGATGTCCTGGCGTGTCCCCCCCCCTTCCCAGCACTCCTGAACCCTGCAGCTGCTGCCTCCTCCCGCCCTGTCGCCCTGACCCATGCACTGCCAGCAGCTTATTCAGGACAGGGCTGGGCCTTGGCTTCCCAGTGTGTGGTGGAGGAGCAATTTTCTGTCCCCAAGGCCTTGGCATGGCTGCAGGGAGAGCTGTGCTTGCCACTGTGCCACCAGCCCCTCATTGTGGGCTGAATCATGTCTCCCAGCCCATTGCTGCCACCACGTGCATGATGAAGCTAGGCTTCCTGGCTGGCTAAAGTGGCCACCGTCCCTGCTGGAGCAATGGGGAATAAGCCATGTCCCAATGGGAAATAAGCCATGTCCCGGTTCTTTTGCCCTGCCAGCCAGTGGCCATCCCTGCAGCAGCATCCCCAGGGTGCAGGCAGGGCTTGTGCAGACGGGAGGTGGGCGGCCCATGTGGATGGAGGAGCTGGTTTCCTCCCCAGCATCCTGCTGCCCTGGCAGCACAGTGGCTCCAGCTCGCTCGTGTGCACTGGTGCAGCTCGTGTGCCAGCGGAGGTGCCGGCAGCCCGGGGGGATGCAGGCCCCAGCCCCAGCCAGGGGGCAGACCCCCGCGCTCCTGTGGGCTGCGAGAGGCGGCTGCAGCGTGCTGGGAGGGCTGC
>NW_008583107.1:0-732 GCF_000691845.1 Merops nubicus | reverse complement strand
GTTTGTGGATAGTATAGGTTTAGATAATATTCCTCCTTGTAGATGACAAGGTTCTTTCCTCAGTCTGGGACCCTTTGGGTTGTGAAGAGTGGTATTAGGTGAATTGAAAAATAGCCACACATCTGTAACAAGCAAAAACTAGAAGTATATTGAGAAATTATTCCAAGACAAAATAGCACTACATGAGATCCTTAAAAAAAAAATCATGTCTTGAAGATGCAGCATGGCATCATATCAGGCATTTCACAAGCTAAAGAAATCAATTTGACTTGCCTGAGTTCCTTTGATATTGTGATGAATATTTCAAGATCCCTTTATTTTTAATAGAAGATAGAGACATTCAAGAGACAACATTACAGGCGCATGGAGGTGTGTGCCAAACATTGCAATTTAGAGAAGGAGCTGTCAAATTTTTGTCATCTTTCCTCTTCTAAATTATTATTATGCAATGTTATGGAGGTGAGTAATCCTCGTGGACTTCAGGGCTTTGTTATAATGCCTATGTCGGAAGCCTCTAAGTGCCACCTTCTCCTGGTGAACCGACGCATGGAGCCGGGTGAGGGGTGAAAGTGGCGGCGGGAAAGAGGAGGAGGAGGAGAGGGGTGTGTGTGTATGAAGCTCTGATCTCCCGGGGGCAGCAGCCTCCTGGCTCCGTCCCGGACACAGGCTGCGGCACGGAGCTGCCTTCGTGCGGCAGAGGTGTCAGCTCCCGCGCGGGACCGGCAGGAAGGC
>NW_008583106.1:0-14400 GCF_000691845.1 Merops nubicus | reverse complement strand
GGGACACGGAGCCATTGACAGCCACTCATTTGCTCTCTTCATGTCCTTGGCACAGCCAAATGGAGATGGAATTACCAGGGTGGACAATGAAGTAGTAGAAACACAAGATACTCCAGCAAACCTCTGCTGCAATCCTTTGGGACCACCATTAGGTGTTAAAACTTCCAGGGGATTAGATCCAAACCGACATCAGGGACCAAAAAAAACACCTTCTCTTTGGTACAATGACCACAGAAGAGAGTGAGAAGTATTATGGTATAACTTCTGACATTTGCCTTCTCATAAAATGAGGAATGGCAGGCTGTGGATAAAGACATTACACCCAGTGCAACACTGGGAACAGCCACTTCCAGGCTGCCCTCCATGGAGGTCTACTGTGGGTTACAACTGGCTGCACAGGTAGCCAGAATTGTGCACATCCTGGATTTAGGAAATCTGAGCCATTACTTGCTCTCTTGAAGTCAAGCATCAGGATAGCCACATTAATTGAGGTGACAAACACAGCTTTTGCAGTCACCCATGCCACAGATGCAGGGAGATAATCTGTTGTGTTCCTGTCTTCTGAAAGGTTTTGGATGCTCTCACCTCTATTTGGACCTACTGAGAGAGGTGAAAAAAAGCGGCAGGCTCCCTCTAAAAGCTGGAGTTGTTCTCTATTCTTAACGTGGAAAGTTACAGGCTGCATCAGAAAAAATCTAGGATTTTAAATCACTTTGCTATTCTTGTCTTGGTGAAAAAGATACAGCACCAACTTATTATGGTCACATACATCCTTAAGGAACTTATCATTATCACAGCACTAACAATAGGTACAATGTTTTGAAAGTCTGACATTGAATTGCATAATTTTAATTAAGTATGGAACACTTTTTGGGCCAGGAAAAGGCCCCAAAGGACTTTACTTCAGTAGATAGGAACTGCTAACTTAGTGCACCAATAATCCAACAGTTTGCAGACAGTACTTTCTCAGGTAGGACCAGACAGCACCAGTGCTTTATCTTAATGTACATCTTAAGACACAAACAGGCTTAAAACTGTACCTGTGTGTTATATTTTTGGCTGAACACAACTAAAATTCTCACTTTAACTCTTTCTTTTACTCCCACTAATGCTCCTAAAATCTACAAGATCCACAGTCAAGAAAGAAAAATGCCTCATGTAAACATGCTCCCTCTGAACTGGAGACACTTTACCCTTTCATGTTCTCCTGTCTCTTCTAGCCACACACACACACAAACCTGCTGCTGATTCCTCTCATTCACAGTCTCTTTCATGATTTTATTTGTGCAGTTAATTGTTCACTGACGTGAATAGGAAGGTGGGAGTGCAGCCCTGCTTCATCATCACAAAGACAAGGGGGCAAGAAGCTGAGGCCATGGAGAGCAGTTTCTCCAGGTGATGCTGCTGGCAGGGGATGTCCACACCTTCTCAAAGGGATAATGCTATGCTGGATCTCACTTTAATCTCACAGACACTATATAAGTGTAAGGAACTGCAATAATTACTATTATCTTATTATTGTAATTGCTCCAAGGATTTTCTGCTAGTCTCCCATTTAGCATAGTCCACGCAAGGCTGATAAAGAAAACGCGATTAAGGTGTGAAGTGCAAAAGATTCCAATCATAAACAGTAATGGAAAGAATGATGGGCTTTCTGGGACTTTCATCAGGAAATAAAAATACAGGAGTCCTTCAACATCTGTCAGAGACTCAGAGAATGGAGGAAAGCAATCCAATTCATCTGTATGAACTGTCTTTTGTGGTACAACACCACCATTCCCTCCTCCCATTCACTCCCTTAAAATATTAAAGCATTGACCATGATGGAGTTTAAGGCAGGCTGGTAAGACAGAGATGGAAATGGGCACAGTTTTTCTGAGGTGGTATAAGGTTGGAATTTCTTTTCTCTTTGTAACCAAGAAGCAAACACTTTATACTCTGTCCCCTTCCTTCCTTTCCCTGCAGTAGTTAAGCTGACGGCTTTTTGTAATATGTTACAGGATGTCACGACATGTGCCAAACCCCAAAGCCACAGCAGCCTGCCTCTAGCAGGGGTAGGAAAGGGGTGGTGACATGGCCCCTGAGATGCCCGTTGCTGCCTCCAGTGCTCCTGCACTTCTCCAGTGGTGTAGAGCTCTGGAAGCACCATGTCCAATGCTTCCACTGGTGGTGCTTCTTGCAGACTGATCCCATTTTGTCATGAAAAGCTGGGGCATGTAACAGTAAAAAGTAGGGAGGGAGAAGAGGACAGCTGATGGAAAAGAAAAGAATTTCCTCTGCCCAAATCTTTGAACATTATTTTTTTTTTCAGTTTTATGCTCTTCCATATTTATTAAATCCTACTGTACTCCACTGGACACGCGGACTAGTCATTACCTCCCCCTCCACACAAAGTTTTCAGCTTAGTACAACCACATGTCCACCTTAAGGTTTTTCAACATCACACCAGCTAAGACCAGCTCTAGTCTCTAATTCACATGGACCAGCCCCACCTTCCTGCTGTTTTCAGCAGCACAGAATTCCCTCTGCAGCAAGCAATGCTGCACGTCAGTCCTTCCTCCACTCTCAGAAACCTCCTTCCCTGACACTGAATTATGCTCCTGCTGTACCTTGAACCCCTTCTCCCACCCAACTGAGGGTAAATGAAGGGCAAACAGAAACTTCAGGCCCAAGTTCTCAAATTCATTCAGCTCTGTACTAGAGGCAATCTGTCACTTCTCAATCTGCAAGGGTCCCTGAAGAACTGGGGCAGACCCATCTCCTGCCTGGGCTCCAAATCATCGCACACAGTGCCTAACCAAACCACACCCATTATACACAGCACACATGCATTTGCATTAACTGTACCTAGTTTTTTTCTGAGTTACTTATCTAAAAACACCTTGTCATTTTCCAGCTGATTTTAATAATAAGTGTATGATAAATTATTGAAGCAAAGCATTTAATGGAGTGGTAGTAAACAGGATGCTGCAAGTACAGCTATTAGTGTACCATAATTAATTGCTGAGGTCTTGTGTTACTATTTTGCCCTGTTTTAATGACTTGTGGTATACAGAAATAAAAGGTTTGTCGGTTTTTTTTCTTTCTTTCCATGTATGTTTACTATTCAGAACAGCACAACAGATCATCAAAGACAGCTATGGGAGCATTTCTTGTATTCCTTTATTCAGGCTTTTGCTTTCTGCAAATATTTTTGTGCATTAAATCACATTCATCATCATGTTTGCATTCAGGCTGCCATCTCTTCCAACAAAGCAGATGAAACATGGGACTTCCAAAGCTAAATTCGTAACTCCTGGTATCTTAAGCTAACAGCCCAAACACTCCAGGTGAAAGCAGAAAGAGATTCACATCCTCTGTGGCTCACTGGAAATGAAATATGTCTAACGTACATGACCACTGAGTTGTATTTGTAGGTAGATGAGTCTATGAATACAAATAACAGGGATAAGTGTACATTTGTTAGCAAAAATATACTTAATGGTCTTTGAAGAGATTTACCAAGCTTACACTACTATTGCTTCAAGCCATACTCCCTGCTATGGG
Organism: Merops nubicus; assembly: GCF_000691845.1. Taxonomy (NCBI): domain Eukaryota; kingdom Metazoa; phylum Chordata; class Aves; order Coraciiformes; family Meropidae; genus Merops; species Merops nubicus. The sequence continues at coordinate 10,854 of NW_008583106.1, read as the reverse complement.
GAAATGTTCTTTCTTAGGAGAGGGAAAAAAACCACCATTTGTGTCCACTGGAAGTATTTTTCAATGGAACTCGAAAAAGTCCCAAGCAAGTTCTTGCATGTCTTGCTGGGGCATAAGCCTTGCTACTAAGGAAGCCCCACACTGCCCCTCTGCACAGGCAAGACACAGCATCAACCGGACAGAACAAACCTCAGGGGGCTCTGGGAGCTGCACAACTGTGACAACTGAATGCAAATCATGCCAATTACGGTATTTCTCTAAATTAAAGACCAACAAGAAACCAAATAGGTTTTGTTTTGTTTTCTGCTTGCCTGCTCTGTATGGCTCCTACATTCAACACAGATAAAGACAGTGGATGATGTGTCCAAGTGATGTGCTGATGACATGACAGTTTATCTGTGATACTTTTAGTATTTAAGTCAACACTGGATTATTTGGAAAAAAAATGATGGGTTGAATAAAGAAATTAATTGAGGCTGGCTGCCTAGCATCTTGGTCAGACTGGGTGATCAAAATGGTCCCATCTAACCTTATCACACAATAATCTGTGAACACTATTACGTGCTATCAGCTCTCCCACTTATTTTGGTGACCTTTACTTTTCCTTCTTTGAAGCACCGATGCTCATAGCCATCACACAACATTTCATCCTCCAGACTGCTTTCACATCTTTTCTGTATCATCTGTAAGGACTTGTAACTTGGATCACTTCCACATGGCACTACTCCTGACCTGCCAGCCACACACTTTCATGGGGCGTATGTAATCCTGCAACAGATGCTGATACACATCATCCCAATACACCAAGGTCCTCTTATGGTCTTTTCCTCGGACACTTGCTTGTGCCTCCAGACAGCAACTCTAATTCCGATCTATATAATAATGGACCACTTACAGTATTACCACATTGTTTTTACCACACAACAGAAGCACTGAACAAGGATACTTATTTTTAAAAATAGGACCTGAGAAAGAAACCCCCACTGACCAGCTCTCAGCTGGATACAGAAGCAGCATTAACAGGGTGTGCAAACAGCCCCAAAAGCCAGCTTCTTACCTGGCTTGTACTTTCTACTTGGAGAAGTGACAAAAACTCCTGAGTCAGCCAAGAGCACGTGGTTATTGATTTTCAAAGGAAATTATCCTCTCAGCTGCAGTGGTTTTGAAAAGTCCATTCTTAAACACTCTTCTCAGTTTAAACAGATGGAAATGACCAAGGCTGGAGGCCTTTATAAGTAAGCCTCTCCAGGACAGATCCACACAGAAAACCCAGAGGAAATCACTAATACAATATCCAACACTACTCTGCTGAGACTGTGGGTCTGTAAAGTCTTGTTAACTTTTTCCCCCCATCAGCTTAAGTAAGGAAACAAAGGGTTAAGTGTACCGATGTGCATGGACTTTTAAAAGAAATTTTACAGCTTTTTACTCCTGCATTTTATGTTAATATATCTGTGCTCCAAAAAGCGGTTTTCACTTATACTCAGTAACGTTTTCCAGACGTAAGCACAGCACCATCCAGACCCATATCACATTAACTAGTAGCATGAAATACTGCTACCGTACATCAGGAATGCTAAAGTGGAACAGGACAAATAATACACATTTTGTACTCTCACTTCTTTACAAGTATTTCTTGTCCTTCCCCTGTCTCTACCTTGAATATATATTACACAAATCATTTTACCCAAAGAAGAAACAGATCTGACCCTGACACTGAAAAAAGACAGGTAATATCGGTGAACTGTTTAACAAAAAGACATTATTCATAACACATGACTGTTAAAGAAATTAACAACACAAGAATATTTTACACAATAATTCTTACTAATTCTTTATAATAATTTCTACTACTAACATATGCATCACCTTTTGTAACACAGTGTGAAAATATAAATTCCATATCCTTTTAGAAATCGACTTAAAAACTGAGACAAAGAAAGTGCAGAATCCAACTTTCCTAAAACACCTATTTAATGAATAGTCATTGGGCATACCTCAATTGGACAGCAAGGTGACGTGTCAAATTTTACAAGTTTAAGAGAGTACTATGCAAATACACCATAAAAGCAACTGGAAGAATGTGCATGCAGAAATTGCACAGAATTTACCCCACAGAGGGTCTGCAAGTGAGAAATGGAGAACTGTTATGAGTAATTTAAAGACAATGTATTTTAATGCCAGTCTTCAAAATGTGTTTAAAGCCTTTTCTTGCAAATAATCTAATAAATAAGCTGGTGGAAAGTGTAAGTGCTTTTTTTTTCTCTTTTGCTGTATTTGTACTTACAGAAAAAAAAACGCAGTCACGTTCATGTTGTCCATGACTTTAGAATATAAAAAGGTACTGCACAAGACTGCATTTTACAGGTACAATGGTCGCATATAAATACAATGAAATACCCTGTGGAACACAAGAAAACAGTAGCCCATATGACATTCTTTTAAAATAGGCAATTATGTACTAGGGGTCCAATTTCTAAACACATGTTTTTTAAAAAATAACAGGAGTTAAGCAATTTAATACTTATAAAAATTTGAGCTATGAGATGAAAGAATGAGAACCTGTTCACCTTGCAAAAAAGCTGATTCCTACTATTCCTTCATTGTAATGGGTCCCAGTCTGCAATGCCTGCTCAGGCAGAGCTCCTATTTAAATCACACACAGCTCTGCCTGAAGTAGAAATTGAAGGACAAGGGCCACTATTTGAACTGGAATTTTTTAATTTTAGCATAGCTGGCCAAAACCCAGCAAAACCAGTAGTTTGCTGCTAGGTATCCAGGTATTCCCCCCTGAGTCCAACATGAAGTTTATCTATAATCAGCTTTTGAGGAACCTTGAGAAGAGGAAGGATGGGCTGGGTCTTTGTGCATTGCTAAGACAAAGGTGATGGGCATGTGATACTCTGGTTCCATCTTCTTACCATAAGGAACCAGAAACTCAACAAACATCTGCAATTATTTGAACAAGTTTGGCAGATGCTTCACCAGGGCTATAGGAAAAAAAAAATGGGAAAAGAAACAAAGTCCTCACAACAAGGTAACACTACTGAGACAAGGTAGTTGACCGTGAGTTATCACACTGCTACGGACAGATTTTCCAAAGTGCTCAGTAGTAAGCAGTTCCCATTGGAAAGGCAGGTGCCACTGAGTACTCTGGAAAATACTAAAATATCTCTGAGTGCCAAAATGTAAGAGAGAGTCTCTATTTAATTTGGGTGCCTGAAAACAGACATTGCTGATACAGAATCTTTAGGAGTATTCAACCCATAATTGCATAGACAAACATCTGCATCCATATTGGCACTGTTAAAAGCCAACAAGATCTTTAAAATATATATATATATATTTTGACAGTTACATAAGAACCCAAACTAGATGGAAGAAAATAACAAAACTTATAAGAAAATGGTTAAGAGTAAAGCAACACCAAAATGTCCAAATGACACTGTGATCAGGTACTCTTGAGCAAATTTATGTTCCCAAATTCGGAAGAACAATTCTTGGAATAAATTATCCAATTTGACTTTGTCTCTGAATACATAACTTAGGTATAGGTAAGCCAGCCTAAGTTGGAGAAGCAGACTTGGTGCTGTACTAGTCCAAAATCTTTGCCTCAAGCCAGCTACCCAGAGGAATGGAAACCCAGAGAGGAGACCCATTTTTCCTTTTGATTACACTGATGCAATCATAGGGAGTTTTCCACTTCTGCAACAGCACTAATTTCATCCCCTTTAACTCAGTACTCTACTAAGGAAAAAGTACTATGAGAAAAGATTATTTGGTCCAACACATTTAAACCCAAAGAACTTCACCTGCTTACAGTCTGCATTTGTACAATTCATAGTAGGATCTAAACCCATTAAGAAATCAAAGCAGACGGCTTCCCCTCTCATGAACAAGCAAGTCTCAAAACAATCAAGACCTAAAAATGAAACGCATGAGCTACTTTGACTAGCATTCAAACTTAGATAAAGCTGAAGTTAATCAATTTAATTTACTTGTTGAAGTGCTTTGTCCTGCACAAGAAGTACTGCACTTGCATTGGCTTCTGCAGGAGGACTGAAGGAATATAATTTTTGTTATTAATCCTCTGAAATGAGGATTAAATTTTTTCTGTAGCCTATAATAAAGCTTCTGAGTTTACAGTTTTAGCCACTCAAGTAACACGCTTGGACAAAAGCCTTATTTCATGCCAGAGAAATGCATGTTCTGAATTTTCACTGAAGAACTCTGACTACATTTCAGCAAGGGCCCATCATCTATTTTCCTAACAATGACCATGAAAATGAAATCCAGATTCTGATGGATTGGAGCTATTGATGGTCGATTTTCTCTCTGCTGTACAGCTACTTACAAGGATCACATTTAGAGCTATGAAACTCTTTGAATATAGAACTTCTGGTATCTTAAAAATATACGTAACCCTTTTGGCAAATGACTTCCAAGTACACACATATTCTTTGATTCAGTTAGCAAGTGCTAATCATAGAAATTTTAAGAGAAATTTTTCAGTAACTGGGGTCTAGTTTGAGATACTCCCATGTATTAAAGTAAAACACTCACTTCAAATGGGTTTTTGCAATCGATCCTGTTTTAGAAGGGTACGATTTAATCCAGTTCCTTTTTTCTAGCCAACTGGCACACTATTTCTTTTTGCAGTTCAAACCTAACCGTATGGTTCGCCTTTATGGTAAGTCTCAATATACTCCAAACTGCATCCTTGGGAATACTGTACTGCTCTTGATAGCAAAATAACATTCAGCTCTATGAAACCTCACTTTCTAAATAAAGAACACCATGATTTTAAATGGCACTGATTATTAAACTAAGGTTACACTCTTATTGCTAAATTGAGTTGTAATTATAAAGCAGAATTAATAACCAAATTTAATGAAAATCCCATTGTGATACAGCTTAGCAAATCAAAGCTGAAACTGCTGTAAGTAAAATGACAGAGAGTCACAATACAACGGCAATACCACATTTGAGTCGATTCCTCAGCTTTTGGGATGTCTCAGCAGAAAAGTTAACTCCAAAATGACATTGCCTCTCCCTCCACTAGCAAGCACGGGCCCGAGACAGACCCACAAAGAGGGCAGGCTGATGAGGGACATGCTTGTCTGTCCTCAGGGCTGACCCTGACCTCGATGGATCTCGTCCAGAAACTACATGCCTGCTGGTAAGTCAAAATCAGGCCCTCCAATTTCAGGTCATCAACCTCGCATGTGTCCGGAGGGCAGAAAAGTCAAAGACACTAACCCTGGGAAAAAGAGGAAAGTCATTCCAAGATATGAAATTTTTAATTCCCGTGGGCTTTTCTTCTTCTTATCCACGTGGCACATAATAAACAAAGTTATATTTTGTGGGTTTTGCATTTGCTGGGATTAGTATCTGATAAGAACTGAATTATGCACAAAATGAAACAAGAAGAGCTTCTGATGTATCCCAAATTACACTTATTAGGAATATATTAATCTCAGAATACACACAAAGTCAAACAGACTTAAAGGGAAAAACTTCACTCAGTATGAAACTGATGAAAGACTTGAATCGATCTCTTTTCTTCCCCATTTTGCCTAATCCTATACATGAACTGATGGACAGGTTATACATTAAGGACTTCTGAAACTTCAACAGAAAAATTCTGAACCACAAGACCTGGAAGGCAGGTAGACCTTTGTAAAATTATAGAGCTGCCTTTCAAAAGTATGCAAGCTGGTTTAATGCTGACTGTGTTGCTGAGGTATACTAATCTAATATATAAATGGCACGTAGAGTGGAGAAAATTATTTTGCATTCAGCTAAAGAATAAATATGTACAATCCTCTTCAAAAATCAATGCTCCAACATCTGAAATCAAGCTGAAGGTAGATTTCAAATCACGAGCAAAATTTCCTGCTTGTAATGTGCAAACCAATGTATGCCAATAGTCAAATGTTTCAGCTCTGGTGTATTGTGTTCTGATGAGTAAGAATCTTGTACTATTCATGTTTTGCAATAATTTCAGTTCTCTCTGTCAGTAAGAGAGATTCTCTGAATAATGTATGTAGTGCAAAAGAAATGAACAGAGTTTAAATAAAACACGCAAATGGCAAGGGAAAAGAAAGAGGACTATCTCCAAACTTACACAGATCAGATCAATTTTGTGAACTTACAACAGAGTCTATCTGATTAAACAAAATGTTTCATACACGCTCATGATTTAGATCAAAAATACTGATGTTCTGGGCCTGTTTAAAGAAAACAAAAATGCATACGATAACCAAAAGAAGACAGATATTAAACTGAACATAGAGAATTATTGCAGTTCCAAAAGTATTCCCAGGAGAACAGTTGGATACATGTTTTTATTTAATGAAAAGAAAAAAATATCCAAGTTTTTCTAATGTTGCAGTGAGTTACTAGCTAATATGCCATGCATAATCCTTTGAAATAGTCTGTTTACTGTCCCTAACACATGCAAGGGGCCAGGCCCTGAATCTTCACAAGTAACATCTGCAGCAAATGGAAACAGAAATAGAGGTAACCAGTCATGTCTCAGAGCTTTATGCTTGAATTCACATGAATATTCATTTCAGTCCAGCAGCTCTAAGGCTTTTGTACTGTATATTTGGGGACATGTGCACTGAGTAATTTCTACACAAATAGCAAGATCCAAAGCCACTGTTTCACAGCGGTTCAGCAAAGAGTTATCATTTCATATTGCCATGAAATCACTTAATTCAGAGCTGATGGTGGGGGTTCCTTAATTAGGTTAGAAAATCTCACACATCTGCGCTTTAGAAGCCTCTGTCAAGCCAGCAAATTCAATCACATGGAAGCCGGTGTCCTCCAGCTATCAGACAATTGATTTTTGCAGGATTCTGCTCATATTTAGCTTAAGGGGCATGTGATACGTTCATTCAGTTGTCAGTTTGCCTGTGTTTCATTAGAAGAAGATCTGTTGTTTTAAAAATATTCTTCAGCATTAAGATGTTTTAAAAAAGGAGCAGCAGTCAAATTATTGGCACCAGACTGCAAAATGTGAAATAAATACAAACGTGGACTAACACATAAATACATGTTGGTTTAAGCACAATGCACAGACCTATATAAGGCCTGCAGGATTATTCCTATTTACTACACACACGTACAGAATTATATGAGCATACACACACAAATATAAATACATTAATTTTCCCTCTCTCACTCTTTGCCTCCCCCCATAATGTAAAGATTCATCACCTGTGAGTCATTAAACTCTTTGGAACTGAAACTGGATTCAGATTTGAAATAAAATAAAATTAAATAAAATATTAGTTTATGCAGCACTATTTCTATAAATGACAGCAGATACAAGGGGATAGGTTTTCCTCAGTTAAAACAATGCAAGGAAACATAACCCAAGCTGGTTAGAGTGTGAGAGAAGAATCTCCTGCGAATAGTCTAAATGAGGAAAGTTTGGGGCAAACCCTTTTTCAATCTATGGTGGTAGTCTTAAACAGAGAAGTGGTTCAATTTTAGACAATATAAAATGTATGCAAATCAGAATGAATTCACTAACGTTCAAATGGAAATGCTATGCAATACACTTAATCCAAGAAGTAACAATAGCCTCAAAAATATTCAGTAGAACCGGATGCGTGGGCAGAATCTAAAATAGTTGTTTTCACCTAAAATTACAGATTTCAATATACAAAAATTTTAGTCCCCTCCTCTTTCACTAAAAATGAAAGTTTAAAAAGCTACTATGTCATTTCTCTTAACAGAATATATAATCAGTGCCTACAAAAGTTGACATGCATTGTACTGTTTTCTCAATGAACTAAACCTGTGTAGATCTGATTCCTTCCAATTTCAAAGCATCTTATGAAATGTTTTCTCCGTATGGAACTTGATATTGATTTCACACTAAACACAACTAATACATTGCTTAATATAGAATTCACACTTAATGGGACATCAATCATTCCTGCATAAAATGAATGGAGCCATTCTGGCAGCTCATCAGCTTTTCCTGTTAAATAAGGTGGCAAGGTCATCTGAAACTTGCGAGTACCAAAGACCACATAAATAAATTTAGCAAACATTCAGTAATTTGTACATGAGAACTGCCCAGTACGTTTTATGTTTACATATTGAAAAGAGCCACAGAGATGGCTGTGAGAAAGTGGAGAGAAACAGAGTACTTATTTTAAAGGTAGGATGAACAGGAAGACCTTCCCCAGTATGTTTCTATTTTAAACTCGCTCAGCAATGTTGCTTAGGGCTTCTACTTCCAGAGGCGATTCACTCTTCAATGAAGAGGAGGGATGTGAAAACTTAAAGGCCACAGAGGAAAACCTATGGAACCCTGAAATATGGACATCAGAGTAATAACGCTACTACTGTCTTCAGCTTTGCCACACTATATCCCACTGTCTTACATAATAACATGAATTCCTTTTTATAAGCCTGGCATACATGAATAGAAATAATGCTTTGCCACTTTCAAAGATTAAGCAATATCCAGCATGTGCTTTAACCAATTCTAAAGACCCTGAGGTGATCTAAAATGTAGAAAGTTCAGCTAATTACCAAAAAAAAAAAAAAAGTAAATGCCTCATTTGGTAAGGGCATTTATTTTTCCATTTTCCTCTCATGGTATATGTGTCTCTGTATTTGTGCGGGTGTGTGTGTATAAAATATACAGTAGGAAGAGAATATTTGTTCCAGTTGAGGTGGTCTGTGAAATCAAGTAGATCAGATACTAACTTGATTTGGCACCAATGTATGGATGCATAGAGACATATCCACAGGATGTATGCATTACGAGATGGTAAGAGACATTTACAACCTAGAATATAAGAGCAGGGCTGCCTCAAGTGACATCACCAGATCAACTGCAGCGTCAACCAACTCAGATATATTATCCTGCACACCACTGCTTCCCTGTCTCCTTTCCAGCCACTAGAAAAGCATTTGCGAGCACAAATATTATTGTATATGTTCAAATACACACAAGGCACGCCATACCCAAAAGCAAAAAAGAGTAACGGTGAGGTTTACAGACTCATTGAGACATTCATAATTTTTCTTTACAACAACAAAATTCATCTCCATAGAAACTGGGAAGCAAGAAACTACAGCAATAACACTAAAGTAAATGTCACATCAGGTTAGTCAGCAGAAGGTAGGAGAGGGGATTTTACTCCACTTAGAAACTAACAAGGTTTGCTGCCGCTTTTGCTTTTCTGCAAAGGGTACCTACACTGAAGACAGACTTAGTGATGTATTTGCAATGCAAGATAATCATGTGGTTTCCTGTTATTTCCACTGCAATTTACCCATAAGGTGGTCAGATCAATGGCATGTTTACTTACAGGCATTTGTTACAGCAAAGCTGTTAGCTGTTTCAATGTTGTCTACATGAGGAACCAAATTAAAAGGTGCTTCAGATGCATTGGGGCTGGTGTTATGAAGAAAAATTGCTAATCGAAAAGCAGTATATTCCTGATCTGTGTTCCTGATGCCAAGACCACCTAAAAAAAAAAAAAAAGAAAAAGAAAAAGAAAGAAGCAAAGGAAGCAGGGTGAATTATTTGCAAGCTACTTACTATCTTGTAACACCAAACAACTGTCTCTCCCAAAGCTGCACAGTAAGGCAAGTCCTAAGATAGTAATGGATAAGGAACTAATCATATTCATAATCGAAACCACTACATTTAAATCACTGTCCTTAATCGATTTTAACCTCCTGATGCATTCATGCTTCTTTTCTGACTTCTGTTTCCAGCCATTCATACATAAATACCCAGATTTGTCATGATTACAGTGACCTTTGAAAGTGTTTAGCCTCCATCTCCCTGATACTGAACACACTGGTAAATCAGCTACTCAACAGCCTCTTACATTAAGTGCCGGGCCGATCAAGGGGAAGGATGCTTTCCAGATAAAAAAAAAAACAAAACAAAACAACAAAAACCCAAACAACAAAACAACTCCGTGTATGGTAACGTGGACTGAACAGGAATATTAGGAACTTTGCTCCTCTGCAGCCATGTGCAGGCAGGGAGCAGCTCAGCCTTATTAGCAGCATCTTCACAAGTCCACGAGAAATGATGCAGTGATGGAGCTGAGCTGGAAACAATTCAGACAGCTGCGTCCCATCCGAAACACGTCCGAAAGGAGAGAAGCATGAGGCGATGGGAAAGGGGTGAGAACGGGGCACAGGACTACGGGGGGGGGGGTCCTACAAAATCCTAAACTTTCCAACTACGAGAAGGGAAAGAAGGGCAGCGTTGCCTTTTACCCCCACCCCTGCCGGGTACCGCAACCTCCCGTGCACACGACTCGCCATCCCTCCGGGAGCCAGGCATAAGGGGGGGTGCCGGAGAGGGCTGAGGCTGTCGAGGGGCACCAGCCCCGAGCCCCTACACCGATCTTACATACCCCGGAGCAGGAACGAGTTCTGAAAGAGACGAGCATCCTCCCTGCCACACGCGAACGCACACACGTCCATATGTATGCACGCACACACGGAGGCATACATACACAAATACACGCGGATTTTTCTTAAAGGCAGGGAAATGGGATGAGCGCTGGAGGAGAAATCTGCGAACTGCCTTCAGAGCCTCCTTTTCAAGTCACTTTGCAAAGCATTTAACCCCCGGACCCACTCACGCAGCTCAATGCAGCGCTTACCTATTTGCACACTGCTAGGAAAAGCTCCCATTGCTAGTCCCCAAAAGCCAGAAAACAACAAGATAAGCTGTCTGCAAATTATCCTCATCTTCTCTTTTGCCTCACTGTCTCGCCTTCTCCCGCTCGCTCGCTCGATGCAGCTCAGAGAGGCATTGAGGACGAGGTGGTTACAAACAAAACCAAGAATTTAAAA
>NW_008583105.1:0-3427 GCF_000691845.1 Merops nubicus | reverse complement strand
ACTACTCCAGGGGCCCCAGTTGCCGTGAACTGTAAAAGTAAGTCAGATGTTATCTGTTCTCCTCTTCATAAAAGATACTTAAAAGCAGACAGTCAAGCTAGGAAAATATGCCTCTTGGAGAGTGTCTTTTTGATTTCTTTTCCTGAAATAAAGACTAAAACCCCAGCCAACTAAAGATCCACGAGTTGTCCTGTCCCAGCAGTCAGTGGTGTCTCAGAGTGTACTAACCAGCTCCAGAACGTCGCTGTCTGTAGGAAAGCATGCAGCACGTGTTATCAACCGAATGGGTTGGAACACTGCTGTGGGATCCAGGGAGATGAACTCTGCAGGACTTTCTGATGGGGCAGTTGTGGCTTTGGAGAGGTGCGTGACCTCTGACAGTCCAGCCCAACCTTATGGGCCAGCTACTGCTGGTTTCTGCTTCTAACAGTGAACGTTTAAAGTGTCCCAGTCATACTGACTGGTGAAGAGATGCTTTCACTCTTGCCAGGCAGCTGATGCCACTTGCCTGCGTTCAGACACCTTAATTTCTGTGGAGTGCATCCTTCCTCTCCTGCATACAAGCCCACCCAGCAGGCAGAGAAGCAGCCCAACCCAAAGCACTTACTTGGACAAGGATCGCTGTTGCAGAAGTCAATTTGGATGTCGTTTCCCTCACACTTGTGCCCCCCAAACTGCGGGGCTGGGTCTGAGCAGTGGCGCGTTCTCTGCCTGCTGCCTCCTCCACAGGACACGCTGCAGGGGCTCCAGCTGCTCCACGTGGCCCACCTCCCATCCACTGGAGAGAAAGGCACAGCACGCTACTGTTACAGGCACTGGCATCAGAAATAACAAGGTAAATCGGTGCTATGCCAGGGTAAAACTGACCACAGGACATTACTGTAGAACATCTCAGCTACATAGAGATTCCTACCTAGGGATTTGAAGGAGTGAAAGCTGGAGAAAGGCATTAATGGGTCTTTTAAATTTCCTGCAAGCCCAACCAGAACCAGGTCAGGGATTGCTCAGTCCTCAAGTTCAGTCACTTTCACCTTTTTAGGTGTCTGTAAGCAAGTCAAACCACATGAAAAGCAGTCCCTGAAATCACCACACTTGAGCAGAGGGCTGGTACTAATGCCATCCCATAAACACAGTCTTCACCTCTGTGACCTTCTCTGGTTGCAGCTGCACTGTCTGAAGATGTAATCACCACCACCTTCTCCTCCCTAACCAATGTGTGATCTACTGGCTCAGCTGCTTATAAGAGTTATTACTGAGTTATCTCACATGATCCAGGTCTAAGCAGTTGAGTAGAGGGGCTTTCATCTCCTGAGATCTGGTGACACAAACTGTTATATGGGTGCAGCTGGTGGCTGAGAAGAGGCCAATCAGTCACAAACTAGCTGTAAGCAACAGCACCCTTAGCAGCAGCACATCGAGACAGGTAAATGTGCAACCTCAAGCTCTCAGCTGCTTAACTCAGCTCTCTCTCCTCCCAGCTGACGGTTACTCTGGGGACTCAGCATGTGCACAACGGAGAGTGCAGCCACAGGGGCCTAGACTGAACTGCTGCACATTCTGCTTCATGAAATTTCCCTTCATTAGCCCTGCACTCAGCCAGATCTCTCCATCATTGGACATTTTCAAGACCAGGTTGGATGGGTCTTTGAGAAACCTGGTCTAGTGGGAGATGTCCCTGCCCATGGCATAGGGGTTGGAACTAAATGATCTTTAAGGTCCCTTCCAACCCAAACCATTCTATGAAATACAGAGGTTGTATTTCAGAAATGTGACTTTTCCTATCCAGTCATGAAGGACTCTTTTAAATGTGGAAGAAAAGTTTAAATGACTAACATGTCCTTGTTCTCTACGAGTCCAACGCATCTTACCTGGGCAGCGTCTCTTGTTGCAGACCTGCATCTGCACATCAGACCCCTGGCAGTGCGGCCCGTCGTGTGAGGGAGGGGGGTTATTGCAGAGCCTCACTCGTGTCTGAGTACCCTTCCCACAGGTCTCGCTGCAAGGGCCCCACGGCAGCCAAGAGCTCCACTCGCCAGCCACTGCAAAGGCAGCAGGGTTTAAAACTGCTAAAACTATACAGCTGCTTTACCTTGAAATTACAGCTCCACAGCCCAAGGCAAAACAGCTTCCTTGTTTAATATCCATAAATGAAATATCCTGAATAAGCCCTTGGAAAAACCTCTGCCTTGAGCAACAGCTGGAAAAGATCAACAGTTTCCACACGAGAGATGAATTCCCCTTTCTGAACACAGCACTTCACCTCACTAAAACCTTGGAACAGAAGAACTGAATGCTTGATCAAATCTGGCATTCTCCTAAGTTTCCTGGCCCTGACTGCCCTGTGCCAGGCTGGAGGTCTCCGCTGGGAGGAGGCAGGTTACCTAAAAACTGGCACAACCCTTCCTTCAGTGGCTACCCATAAGCAGGAGCCACAATTGATTTTGTTGCCAAGATGTAGAGAAATGAACCTCAGGCTGGTGGATGAACATTTGGCACTGTGGTGGTAGCAGAGCCAGGGAAAAATGGAAAAATCAGTACAAAAATCAATATAATACAATTTTTATAGAAGGAAACATGCCAGTGGTGAAGGGTTATGAATAAACTACAACCTGTCGTGTGGGAATTACTACCAAGACAGGAAAGAAACTTGAGTGTTCATCTAGTCAGGAAAAAGACATGGCTGAAAATTAAAACAACAGAGGAAAATAAATGGATAATATTTTAAATTATTAACTGTCATGTTTTACATGTTTTTTTTTAATAGTTGGTGGTTTGTTAGTTTGTTTGTTTTTTTCATTTTAATTGGCTTTGCAGAATAGGTTTAGAGTAGTGAGTTTTACTCTGTGAGAAAATGGATAGCAAGTACTGGAAAACATCAAAACGCATAATTAAAATTTTTATGGTGGGGAAAAAAAAAAAGAAATTGCTAAGAATATTCCTTGCACTTACTTTTGTGACTTCAGTTTCCAAGAACTAGTGCCATTCAATGAATTACAAGCAATTGGAAAAGAAAAAAATTAGGAGCTTAATTTTTTTTAGAATCGAGTAATTGGAAACAAGCTGAGAGAATCTGGGTTTGGAGGGAAAAAGAAACCCATATGGGAAACCCCCTGTGCAACTAATTTTAGAGCACTCTTCCCTTACCTGGGCAGGGCCTGATGTTACACATGACTGAATCCACAGCCCTGCCATGGCAGGGCTTCCCACCGTGCTGGGCGGGGGGGCTGCTGCAGGTTCTGGTTCTGGTCCTGTTACCTTGGCCGCAGCTCTTCGAACACTCTTCCCATAGCCCCCACTCTGACCAGTTGCCATCCACTGAAAAACAGACACCCCCCCCCATTTTAATTAAATATTTTTTACGGTATTTATTACAATTTCCGCGAAGACCTGCGGAGGTCCCGGTCGCTGTGGGGACGCAGCACGCGGC
>NW_008583104.1:0-5199 GCF_000691845.1 Merops nubicus | reverse complement strand
CAGAACTGAGAACAAATGAAATACATTGTTATCTTCAGTAAGAGCATTTTCCGAACTTCCAAATTTTTCAATGTAAAATCCCTTTTGCTCGAGCCCCATGTTGGGCGCCAATTATGTCCTGGTTCCGTGTAAAAAGGGGTTCAGGGCAGGACCCACACGGAACAAACCTATGTACTCGCCTCTCCCCCCCCCGAGAGAGAGAGAGAGACACTTTGGAAAAAAAATGAAGTATATTGTTCAACAAGGAACAGAAAACGAAAAAGGGAGGTAAGGAAAATAATATATACAAAGATTAGGGGAATAATACAAAAAATAAAATATACAAAACCCTCAGAAATGGTTCCAGGGTCCCACGGAGTGAAAGGAGAACTTCCCTCTCCGAGCTCCAAGGCAGGAGTGAAATAAGAAACCACTCCCTGCCTCTTATCAGAGTGTGTGTGGGAAGGGGAGGGAATACAATGGTTTCACACCCACTCGGGGTCCTCCCAGTTGCTGGAAGGTCACGCCCCCATTCCAAGCCTCAAACCACAACACCCACACAAGCCTTCCTTATAACAGCATATTACTCTCAGGTAATAGGATACCAAAGTTGAACTGTAAGACATCTGAGAGTGGGGTTTAGGTAAGGTTAGAAGTCAAGAAAGATAAGTTGTTTTTAGTTTAGTTCTTAGTTTTGTGCTAGGAGATGATGTATAGGAGAATTCCATATGTTATTGTTTTTTAGGCAAACTATGACAATAATATCAGGTTAAAACTGGAAGTTGAAAACAATTTTGAAAGACAGTCTAGAGCTTACAAGGAAAAATACTTCTAACAAACCTAGCAATTAAATTATGTGGATACATGAAAAAATAGGCCTGACAATCATACAGAGAAATAAATCGCCAAATGAGAAGGAAAAAACCAAAATGCAAAACACGTCTGAAAAAAAGTGCATGCTATATCAAGAATATTTAATAAGTAGGAAAATATGAACTGAGATAAGGTGGCTGGATGTGGCCCTGGCTGTTGTGACATTTATGTTTTTACTGGTCATCGTCATCAGTGGGGTTAAAAAAAAAAACCCAAAATATTCTCTACCACAGATGCAATAGGTTAAATGTGTTAAATGCTGCAGAAATAGCCTAAGTGACAGTAAGAGATGGAGATGGTCTGGGCATCATGATGTCAATGATGACTTCCCTTGCTGATGAATGTTTTGAAATAGAGTACCAGATGGATACATAACTCATTCTCTAAAGGACTAAGATGAGGCTGCATGTTGTATTCATGGATATGGTTTGGAGTTCCCTGGAACTCTTTGAAGTAAAGTTAGTGATGTTGGAGGGTTTGTATTCTCTCTAAACTAATTTAAAAAACGTCCACTTAAAAAAAGAACTAGGGAACTGCACTAAACAAACACAATGTTTTAAGAGGACTAGCGGAGCCAAACCTCACACTCAAGAGGAGCTTCTTGTAAGCATCTCAGAGTGTCTCATTCTCTCCATCAGCTTCCTCACTGAAATGGCCCTGGCCTCAGGATGAATAGAGGAACATTTGGCTGCTTCCCCCTCAATCATTATTCTGAGTGATATTTTCTCATACATTGTTACGTTTCAATGTCAGTCAGCAATCATTTCTCCTACCTTGCCCTATATTCATTTCTCTGGGGCAAGGAGAAAATTTATATTGCGTGAATAATTGGCTTTGCACAGTGGTCTGGGTCCATCACTGCTGCTTCTCGTTCCTGAACAAGGGCAGCAGTCCTTCAGTTGGCTAATCTGAGATTGAGCACAGCCAAATTAAAAGGAAAAGAAGCCTTCCTATTCCAGGACACGTCTGTATATCTTTTGACATGCTCAGGTCATGATGCAGAAGTCCTCTGCTTCTTATCAGCCCACTTAAAACAGCTTCAGAGAAATGTGCTAGAAGACTGATTTTTCTTATTTTCAGTGTGTCCCTTCATTAGGCTTTAAAGATAAAAGAAGTAAAATCCTAGCTTGCCTTCTTCCCATGCTCTGTAGATCAGCTCAGGCAATCCACTGTATGAAAAGTATTTTGATTTCAAGGCTGTTTTAGAGAGTAATACAATTGCTTAAACAGGAATTCACTAATAACATTTCAGTCCTGCTGTAGGGTCTTTCCTCAGGATCTCATAATCATTATACAGCTATCTGAAAAGAAGCTGTATTTAATTCCATTTTCAAGTAAACATTTTTGGGGTATTATTTTTAAATCCATAACTCCAAGTCTGCCAAACAGTTAAGCCCTTACTTGCCTTATGGGAGCTGTTTGAGACAATTTGGAATATAAACATGCATTAAATGCAGCAAAGACATGGCTGGAAGATCTATCTTAAACGTTAGAGGAACCTATCTTATCCAGTGAAGTTACCTGGCTGCCCTGACTAATCTTCCTAAAAGTTGTTCCCACTCTGAAAAAGGCTTCCATTCTAAATCAATTGCAGAGCAGGCCTATAAAGACTAGCATTTATACTTAGCCAACCAAATAATAGGCTTCAATTTAGTCACTACAAACATCTTCTTTAGCTCTGGGGCTGTGTGAAAGTCAAGGTGCAATATGGCAAATTACAATTTTGGGTTTTTCATCTACAGCAGGAACTCTTGTTCATTAAGAGTTACTGTGCAGGTAAATATTAATTTAGATGACAGAAGGAAACATGACTTAGGCATTAGCCGATATGTATTAAATCCTTTGTGAGTAAGAACTTTGGAATTCTGTTATATTAAAATAAGCCTGCTTGGAGAATTACTGTATTACCTGAAAATTCCCTGAAAAAAATAATCCATTAAACTTTATCCTCTTTGGGACTCCCTGTTAACTATGTTCATTCTGTGGAAGAAAATGTTAAACCCAAAATATTTTCACTATTGGTATTTTAATCAAATGAGAGACATCCTGCATGTATGCTTAACTGGGGACTTAAAAAATCTGCATTTAAATTGAGATTCAAAAATATGTAACTCAAGAGATTATGAGTACCTTTTTCAGACGTATTGTACATGAAGAGCATGATGTTTTAACTTATTTGTCAAAACTTAAAAGTTATCAGGAAGCCAAAGTAGAGATTTAGATAAAAGGAGAAATATGTGGTTTGGGAGAAATAACTGAAAAAAGGTTAAGGATCGATTTCTTGTCAGCTTGAATAAACAAAGAATTCAAAAGCTAACTTTAAAGACAATGATTTAGATGTACCATGACTATATAACCTGTGTCACCTTTTCACTGAATATGAGCAGGTATAACCAGTTTGGAAAACTTTTTTCACTCTTTCCTGACATAAATATACATGCAGAAGTTAGCAGAATGGTGAGCTACTGGTTGTGTAGAAATGTAGCTCTCTGACATTCACTGCAAACTGACGCTGTCCTCCACTGGTACAAACTGGCATTACTGGACACAGAGCCCAACAGTACAAGAAGAAGCTCTGACCCACTGAAAATATTTTCTTTTGCATTTTTCTGAGTTGTCAATATGACTTATTTTGTGGCAATAAATGTTATCCCTTGCAATGAGCAAGCAATTTTATACGTGGATCCACAAGGCAAATCACATTCCTCAAGTGCTTCCTAGCATCACATAAACTTAATAAGAGTAAAAATATAATGGAGGAGGAAAGCCAGATTCTACTCTTTTGCAAGAGCTTTCACTAGTTAACTGAAAATAAGTAAAAAAAAAAAAATAATCCATAGCCTTAATCTGTGAAGGGTGTGATATTTTCTCCAGCTTGTGGCTTGAGCTGTCTTCTATAAAGCCCTGGGATGACTCTACAGCATCAGTGCTCTGGTAGTTTGATTCTTTGCTGCACATTGATGTTTCGACTCCACAATACAAAAAGTGTTTGCATATGTGACTGGGAACAATTATAGAAAACGGGGAGTAGCTGTCATCTCTGTAATATGTCTTTTTAGAGCTCTCTACACAGTTTCAAAATTGACAGTAGTAAATTTTGCCCTTTCTTTTCTCAGCTTCTTCAATAACTAGGTCCAGCTGCCATCAAGTCTTTCCTTGTAAAGTAGGAATAGAGATCCTGGTTCCATCAAACATGGGGAGCCCTTTCTTGCAAAAAGTCCTTCCATAAGGCTTTGATTTGCACTGTTCAGAAATGCTGTGCACCCTAGAGCAATAGAAAATTAGAAAAGGAAGAGTTGGGAAAGCTTAGGAGACCTTGAAGTATTATGAAGTTGAAAAAAATTCCTGGATCGTCAGAGAATCTTTCATCACCAGAGGTACCTAGGAAAAGGTTGTATAACCTAGAAGAGCCCTGTTGTCTTACGTTTTGCTAAATCAAACAGATCTAATAAGTATCTATAGTTAACAAATTAATAATTCACAATCCTTTTAAGCTTTAACCTCTTTTGCTTCAAAATTTTAGGACAATGAATTTGTAACTGGCTCTAGGATCCATAGAAGCTTTTACAGTTTTAACTGGTCATTGGAATACAAAACCGAACAAACAGAAGTAAAAAAAAGACATAGTCTTCCCTTAAAAAGACTTGTTTGCTTGAGCTATAATGTTTATTTATCACATCAATTAATGTAGCTGTGAGTGGGGGTCACAAGAAGAACCCCAAACTGTTTCCTTCTCTGCCTGTGCTGCAACCTGTTCCCAGTAGCTAACACTGAACTGCCTTTGTGTGTTTCAGAAGAAACTGGAGATAGAAATCATATATGTTTATTCATGACAGGTACAAGTGGCAGGCTGACTATAAATCACTATGATCTGTGCTGGTTTTAATTTCAGACCTCTCTGGCAATCTGTTATTACCAATACTTAGCAATTAGAATGTACTTCCAAGGTTGTCTGGGAAGATTTACAGATAAGCCAATGTAAAAGGTTTATATTGAACATATAACACTGATACTGTACGTTCATATTATGCAGATGTCATAATTTACCTGTCAACCATATAAACTATGAAAATAAGAAAAGTAGATGTTAGGAAGTTGTAGTGATTATTTACATTTTAAAAAAAAAAAAAATTAGTGATAAAGCCCTCCCTGTTGTTTCAAATTAGTTTAATTATAACTAAGTCAATGACGTCTAAGTTCAGCAATCCATCTGCGGAAATTTCATGGTTATGTTAATGAGTATTATTGTAGTGGGCAGCATTCAAAAGACCTCTCTAACACCTATTTATCTGCCTTACTGCTACAAAAAACTTGCTACCATATTGTTGTGGTGAGCAGAGCCTGCCC
>NW_008583103.1:0-1550 GCF_000691845.1 Merops nubicus | reverse complement strand
CTCATGTGCCGGGGTCTGTTTTCCTCCGTGCTCCCCGCGGCCGGAGCCGGGAGCTGCCTTCGCTGTGCCGAGGGGTGGGAGGGGAGATCCTCCGGAGCGGTTCTGGGCTCTTTCTCAGGTCTGTAGATCACATGCGGACACTTCGCTTTCAGCCATGCCCGCCCCAGGAGCTTTCTGTCTGCTGTAATTTTCTCCCTTTGATCTCGCTGGATTCTCTTTCGGGCTGCGGAGCTCCGCTCGCACCTACCTGCCTGCTGCGTGTGTGCAAGAGAGGTTTCTTTCTCTTGGCTTTAATGGTTTTTATTATAAATACCAACATTTTTTTTTTTTTCAAGACCAAAACCGAACATCATCAGACCCACACAGTTCTCTTAAACTACTGGAAATAACTTTTGCCTGGGATTTACAGCAACGTTTCCATCCGGCCCCTGTGGACTCCAGCAGGCACACTGCCTAACAGGTTTGCAGTCCTATTTTCCTCTTTTTTCTTTTTTTTTCTTTAAATAACTTTTTTCTCTTCATAACAGTATGATCGCTGTAACTGTTGTTTTAATTGAAAATGTCCTCTGTCTGAATTCTCCCAGTTATGAAGACGTCTCGATATGTTTCATGTGACCTTTGGGCAGACCGTGGAACTTTATATTTTATTTTGTGGGGCCTTTAGTGGAGATCTTCTTCATGTGTGCTTGGAAGTGGTCATACCGGAACTCAGGCGTGCACAGAAGGAGCGTGAGAGAAACCAGATATGCTGTAACTTTTTGCTTGATACCTGTTTGGCTTGGTGTCTAAACTTCTAAAGCGTTTTGGGGCCTTATTATTTCCTGGGAGCTTGAAACTATGAAGAGAAGCTCCTTGCTTTATCCTCGAGAAGTGCACCCGGAGTCAAGCTCTGAACATGGATTGCTAGGTGAAAAGTAAAGTTCATCCCCAAATTTGAATGAAGCACTTGTGGCATGAGAAGGATGGAAGGGATCAACTCGATTTGGAAGAGAACGGTACAGAAGCAAACTCTCTTTTCACCATAAATTCAAGAAACGTCTCCTGCATGATTTCTGGGAACACTACCGACAGTTGCAGATAATATTCAAGGTGAAGAGCTTGAGCTTATGTTGTGAGAAATGCTGGCAAGAAAGTGAGGGTGTTTGAGATGGATGTTTTGAACCTGTGGATCTCCCTGACTCTTGGGCGGGAGACACGAGGACGCTGCATCCGTGGGGAGACCTCCCCGTGCCTCATCTCTCTGGGACCGACAAGCTCCTAATGCTCCCTGGTGTTCCTGCCTATCTGAACTGATTTCTTGCTTGCAACCTGTTTTGCTGATCTTTCCGGATTTATCAGCTGGAGGAGGGACTCATAATTCAGGATTATCATTTTATTTTTTTTCTCGGTAGTTTGTTTGTTTAAAATATGCCTTTGAGCTCCCAGCGGCCCTTGAGCACGTGGCACCGAGGAGGAGAACCGGCGATGGCAGGAACCGGAGGGGCTCTCCGGTGAGCAGCGCTGGCGGCGACTGAGCCCCTCTCTCCTCTCTCTCCCCCTCCTCGCCGTCG
>NW_008583102.1:392-672 GCF_000691845.1 Merops nubicus | reverse complement strand
TAACACTGCAAAGCAGCCGCAGCAGAGGGAGAAATACACAGCCACTGATTTATTTTCCCGTGTCTTAAATTGCAGTTAATTCTTCTCATTGTCCTCGTCATCACCCATTCTCTCGAGCTTTTTTTTGGCTGCGGGGTGTCGATCTGTGCATTGTTTTATCTGATCTCGATTCTTTTTGTTGTTGTTGTTGTTTAAATGCCATGCACTGCTTATCTAGAGAGAAAGCTATATTGAGATAGACGCATATAGTGAATGCGCGTGTTTCCTAAGACTATCAAGG
>NW_008583102.1:0-303 GCF_000691845.1 Merops nubicus | reverse complement strand
TAGTTGCCTGTAAGGTTTTCGTAAGTTAAAGGGGGACGGAGGAGGGGGGGACAGACCAGATACAGAGCTTAGAGTGTTTGTGCGGAGGGGGTAAGCTCTGACACTGCTCCCTTCAGCATAGCCGCTGCCTCCCATCACTAGGGCTCCGCGGCTTGCTGTCGTGCACCCCACTCCCCTCCCGCTCCCTTTTCTTTCTCTCCTTCTTTCTTTCTCTTTTCCCCTCTTCCCGTGGTAGTTTGCTGATGTGCATCCCGGATCCATCTTCTGGCAGGAGCAGCGGGATCGGGACTGGGGTCGGCGGCG
>NW_008583101.1:83812-91240 GCF_000691845.1 Merops nubicus | reverse complement strand
ACCAAATATAGTGCAAAACACTCAGAAAACACCTTTTGCTTTGTACAACTTACACGCTCAGATACAGGTCCTTCAAGGCTGTCAGAATTTTCAGATAGTGAATATTATCTCCCTGGTAGATTGCAACCTTGCCTTTCTCATTATTTTTCAAATTATTATGTGCTTTGTACTAACTTGTAGGAATAAATATTTGGAAAAATCTTTCAAGATTTTTAGTGGCTATTTGTGTGGGGTTTTTTTTGGTTTTTTTTTTTTTTTTGTTTTGGTTTTTTTTTTTTTTCTCCAGTTTCTGGTTTTTTTATGCACAGTTCCTTTTAGCATTCAGCTGTGTGCAGATTCCAAACCCGTTGGCTGAGATTTTTAGACTTGCCTGTATAATTGTAAAATAATTGCTGCTCTCATTACTTTTTAAATATTGATGTCTAATATTGCCCTACTTTGGCTACCTAATGGGTGTCGGAAGGCGCACTTTTGCTCACGTGCACGTAAGTACTGGGCACACATCCTTTTTTATGCTCAGTTTTAAACGAGCCATGTGCCAGCAGCCTTTTGGCCTTGTTGTTCATTGATGGAAGGGGCTTTGTGCTGCGCTGGCTGGGCAAGGGGAGCCTTACAGCAGCCTTGAGGAGCAAGGTGTGCCCTCCATTTTAAGCACGTGCTCACCTCTTGACCAAAAGACAGGTGTTGTGGCATGGCAAGTGCCAGGCTGCAACTCCAGACACCTACTTGCGTGCACTGGCAGAAGAGGATCTCTGTCATTCCTCTGCTCATGACTTCTCCACAAACTGAGGGGGTCGTTTTTATCGAGCCAAGCTGGTGATGTTCTTACTCGCTTCCTAGATTACCTGTTGCACTGCAGACAGAGGTACCAGTCTGTGATTGTGTCCTCTGGGATGTTTTTGTGATTTGCACAGCCACTCATTAACAACAGGTCAGAGCCCAGCGACCGAGTTCAAATACTAGGGGACTCCACGGAGCTGAAATGAAGGCCTTGGTTAAAATGACTGAATTCTATTTTAGGAATAACACAGAAGAAAGGCATTTTTTTCCACTGTTTTTTCTTCTCTTTTTCCCAGTCATTTCCAGTTCTGTTAAATGTAAGGATGGAGTAGGTTTTAGGGAATGCTATGTACCAGACCATTTTAAGGCAGCTTCCACGACAAGATGCAAACTAGGCACTAGTGATTTTTAATTCCCATAGTTGTGAGTCTAACGTCTAAGACTGAATTGTCTCCAACACTTCTACCTCATTTACAATATTAAGGAAATAGAATAGGTTATTTTGTTATATAAGAAAATGAAAATCTGGTGGCACTCCATTTAATTCAGACCATGCCTGATTCTGGAATGTGCTTTAACATGACTGTTGGCCTTCAAGCACATAAACAACCCTACTGGATTCAGATTTTATCTGAAATGTGTCTCAAAGCTCATCCTAAATGCTGTCTAGGTTCATGTGTCATAACTGACAAAAGGACAAAATAACAAGCAAATCAAGATAAATCCCTAAATCATCACATTCTAAGAACTGAAATAAACCAAATAAATCAATTTGTTGCCAAAAGTATATATGTTCTTAAACACAAATAAACTCCAGAACATCCTCTTATGGAATACATCCCAATCTTGAATATTTACTTTCCGTTTGTTTAATAACAGGAAAAGGTTTGTAGCTCTTTTGTTGAGTTTCACATGTCAGCATCTTAATATTCCTATGGTATGCTTAAAATTTTTAGCAGAAAAAAAAAAAAAACAAACAGTGCCATGGCCTATACTAGGAAATGTTCTGTTTATTTTCAGTGCATTTATGAGCACACAAAGGCAAACAATTACCTATCATAAACCAAGGGAACAACTTATAATGGCTCGGTGTCTCATTTGTACTTCTTTATATAGTTCCTTGGCTCATTTGTCCCTGCCCTTCCTGTGTTCTCTTCTTGCCTCTCTCTGTACCTTTTGAACTCCAATGTAGATGAAACCCTTTCTTTCATTTCCCCATTACCTGCTGGGCTCTGCTTCTTGCAGTGTCTCAGCCACAGTGAACGTGGGGCTGAAGGTTTGTCCCACGTCTGTTGCTGGATCCAGGGGACAAGGATTGTCACTAACAAGAAGAAGTGAACCCTAACACCAAAGGGATGCTTTTCAAGTACGTAGCCCTTCGACTAGGCTCTGGAAGAGTGTGACAAAAGACTTTCAAAGATCTTTAGACCTCTTACAGAAGTACTTTATTTTGGCCTTGCTTGTTCTATTGTGGCAACTGCAGTAGCTACAGCACATTTTTGCCTAATCATGTTTAAAAAGTAGAATCGTTCTGCCACTGTAGGATAGACCAAACTCTATCAAATGGGCTAGTTCTCATTGCATACTTACAGCATGATATGAGCGTGTTTAAACAATGAGTAAGGTACAAACAGCTAGTGACTGGATTCTCTGCGATTGTAACTGTGGGCACAGTAGTGTTTGAAATCCAGGCTTCAGATAAAAAAAAAGTAAATAGCTCATAAAAAGAAGTACAAACAGTACAGAAATCTTGTTTCCATCTGTCAAGCTGTGTAAAGGAGAGTCAGTCATACTGGAAAGAATGGTTAGTTTTAGGGAGGCTACTGGGGCTTGGACTCTGAGGACATCTTATATACTTGAAGTAGCTGGGGGAGGATGTGTGGTCTTCACCCAGTTGTTCTGCACCTTCAGAAGCTTAGCTACACAACACATCTCTGGCACAGACACTTAGGGGTAGAAGCCAGGCTCAGAGACCAAGGCTTGATTGATCCTATCTGCTGATTACTGTCCTTAAAATGAGGTTCAGCAGAAAGCTGGGATGCTTACCACTCCTTTAGAAATTACTGGTCTCACAGCCCCTGAATAAAAAAGCAGTGTTGTTGATCTGAGATAGTTTACCAAGAGTTACCTTATCTAGGAAACACCTTTCATTACTCAGATGACTGTGACCACTTATAGCTAGAATGGGTAGGTCAAGCACAGCCTTTTAAACCTGCATGCTACTGTGGGCATGCAACTTCAGCTAAAACAGTCTTTATAGGAGGATACTGCAGCTGTCAAATGAAATTTAAACATTTTTACTAGTGAGAGTTTTGTAAGCAAGATGTGTTTCAGAAATCTGGGGCCAAAAAAGAAGGAGGTGGTCCAGAAAGGCTCTCTACATTATGCTAAATATTGAAAAACAAACATATTGAACCCCATCATGAGCATGGTCACTGAAAATAGTGACTGTGTTAGTATGAACATATTAATAAGATCATATAGACAACATGAGCAAATTAAAGAGGTTGGTCAGGACTTTTCTGAGCAATACAACCAGTCAACAGTGCTTCCCGCCTCAGAGGATGCACTGTAGGTTGGAAACAACCTCTGCTAACCAGTTGAAAAGTGGCATTTTATGTTGCACTTGACTTGGAATGGATGAACTGATACAGAAGCCACCATATTACACTGCTCAAAACACAGGCTTTTACAACCTGGAGTAAATAACTGTTGGAAGTACTCTGAAGTAAAAATAGAAGACTAATGTTGTAACTGTGTTATTATTCAAACCTACACGTGGAGCTGACCTTCGTGTGTTTAACTCAAGGCTAAACTGAAGTGCCTGGTCTTCACTGTGCTTCTACCTCAGGATTGCTTGCCACAAAGTAAAAATCATTGCTTTTGTAGGAGCCAAGTTGAGCCCTTAAGGTAGGTTTTCGCACGGTTATTTTCACACACCATAAAATTGACAAGAAGCTACAATTCTTTCGCTTCCTACATGAATCTAGAATGGAGGCAAGTGGCCAGGCTTTATGGGTGGCTCTCTTTGAACGTGAACAATCCTGTCATCTCATCGCAGCATGTTAGGAAACCTACTGTGCAGCTCATGACACGGCTGGGTTTTGCATCACAAGGGAAGAAGCTGATTAACTGTCAAGTAACTACTAGATATTGGTGTTCAGATTTGTGGCACAATAGATGCAAACATGCAAATCACACACGTGTAATTGAACATCCCAGTGAAGCTGTACATAAACACTCCATTCCTCATACCCTTCCCCTGGCAATAGCAGGTAGAAACTACACATGGAATTTACTGATCTAAAGCGCATTTGCTTTCAACATTTGTCATATTTCATATAACTGATCTTCATTCTGTTGTGTCCTGAAACATTACAGAAAAAAATTGCTTAGCACCTTCAACCTGTCACAGGTGGAAAACTCCATCTATAGATGAATATGTTCCATTCATTGTGTTATACTCAAGAAGTCCCATAGGAGAAACATGATTCTGCAAAATGCTTTTAGGGCAGTGGATTATGTATTTGGATCTTGGATTAGGAAAATCAGTTGTAACCAGAGAGCACCCCAATGAACACACCCCTGAGAAGAATAATGCAAACGTTCTCATTCTTACTGTTCTTGATTCACTTAGCTTATAATAGCTATTTATGCCTTGCTTTAACCTTTTCTAGGGCAGGGACTGTTTTCAAATGCAGCCATAGAGCAGCAAAGTAGAATCTTGTTCCTGATGGACTCCTTAACACTGCTTTAATGCAAATATTGTGGCAGTGTGTATGATTTTTTAAAGCTAAAGTTACTCAGTGGAAAGTCTCACAGGTCCCAAATTAGCAAAACTTTCGTAAAGTTCACATTACTACTCTATGGAATTTATAACAAAGGTGTTGAAATCACTTACGCTTTTGCTGACTCATTTCCCCCACGGGACAGCTGATGACCTCAGAAATACTCTCACAGAAGTTCAGGGCACATAGTTGCCATCTGTACCATAAAGAACATACCGAACTCTCAAGTCTAGCTCATCCTAAATTTTTTTCTCAATACACCTTTTCCTGCACTCCAAACCCAAGTCTATTTCAAATGTCATTTTCTTTTATAATCTGGTCTGACTCAGATGCCACGCTAGTGCGGTATTTACAAAATATCTGTATCGCCATGAATTTATCTTGCCAAGAGAAGTTAAATGGTTACATATTAAAAAGATTTTATAAGCATGCTATGCCACAGTAAACATTAGTTAAAGCTGTTCTTAAACTATTCTTGTCTTTTGTTGGGAAAAAAATTATTGAGGCTTGAAGGGGAAGACTGCTTAGTAAAAGGAAGGAGAATTAAACATTCTGAGTTTTTAAAGGAACTCCGGTGTGCTGAATAAGTGCTTTCTACATTTTTTTTTCCTTCTTTTTTTAATTCTTAAATCAGGTCCAACTGCCAGTAAATTACTTTCTTTGCCGTGGGTGGAGGTTTATTTTTAGTCACAAGAACAGTATAGATTAAGACAGCAGGCTGAAAATCAAGGCGTCTGCATGCGAAATAAACTGCCACACACTTGAACTCTTGGTGTCAACTCATTCATCTCACTGTGGCTCAGCTGAACTTTCTGTAGAGACAACTTTCCAGTAGCCATCTGCCAAGGCTATAAAGCTGCCTTTCATCTGAGTCACTTTTCTTATCTTTCAGAAAGCATCTTTCAGTTTTTAAGTGTCACGCCTTTAATTTTACTGGGGTTGAGTTTTGCAGTACCTTGAACCTCAAAGCGGAGCAGGAATTTCATCTTCTTGTCTATAAACTTGCCTGTCTATCTAACAGCAGAGCTGCTTGGTGGCTGGTTTTATTCCCTCTGGAAGTCTGATGAGTGGTGGGCACTGTAACTACACCACCCTCTGAAAACAGAAATATCAGTCTAAGTGCATGATAGACAAAATTGTTCAAAACAAGTCTTCCACCAAATGTTTAATATCATCAACCTGGTGACCAGCTGGTAAAAGACAGAAATAGATTTCCATCTTGCCTGATGGGCTGTTTGTGCAGGTTTTATGAGCAGGTTGTCACTTTATTCTAAATTGAGAGAGCCAAGAGATCGAGCTTCTAAACAAATGATTGTCTTTTGCTCTTGGAGTTACTTATGCCATTTACCAAACTATAGTTTAAGCTGAGCTACTACTTTTACCTGCTGTTCCCATCATGGTGAATCAACACATCAATAAAGCAATTCTGATATCATAAAGTGCTTGCTACCTTGTTAAAGAACAAAGCATTGTCTGTCATGTCATCTGGTTTTCAAAGGTACTGAAAGACTAAACTGGCTAATGCTTGAGGAGCTCGGTGAGATCCATACACAATCTCTGGTAAATATACTGTTTGGCTCAAATTAAATGCAAATCTGCTCTGAAAATTAGAGTGCACACAGTGATGCTTCTTCAGGAGAGTCCTACTTTGTTCCTATCAGCTGACCAGTTAAAAAACTTTTTTTTTTTTTCACTTCTCCTCATACTGTAGAGCTAACACAACTCCAAGTGAGTGAACTGCTGATTACAGTTCATCTCCTGAAACTTCAAACGGAATTGTTTGCTGAGTTTCAATCAATTACACCTATACAAAGTCATTGTCAGTGGCATGTGGGTCACTGAGGCCGTAGTTTGCTGATATAGGACATAGCATGGGTGAATTTGAAGGCCTAGCCTGACCTCCAGAACGTTATACTTTTGGCCATATGCAAGGAACCTGGAAGACTCTTTTCTTGTGTTCCAGAACCCAAGCTAAATTTGCCATGCTTGTAGTTGACAAAATATTTCTACAATGTCTGTATAATTTCTTTATAAATCTACATGTCTGTTGTCCTCAAACACATGATAAAGTCATGTATCAGCCCCCATTGCTTGCTGGGGGATTCCTACAAAGTTAATACCTGTGGAATCTTGCAGAAATCTTAGGATTTGAGAGTGCCGGATACTATATGTATTAATGGCAAGGTTATCCAACGACAGCTTGATGTTTAATGTGTATTAGTGGAAAGTCTTGGGACTACAAACTATTAACACAACTCATTGCAAGCCTGTAGCACGATTGCATCAATTCTTGCAATGGGTGTATGAATCCCTTGAGTCAACACTGTCTGATTAACAAATAACTCGTGGCTGGATTTGAATGCTTGGAATAAATAAGACAGCAACTGACTATTATGCAAGGCCTATATACTTTCCTCATAGACTTTCACAAAAATGCCACATTTCTGACACCTTTCCAGCAGGCTATTTAGAGGCACCATGGTCTGGGCAGACAGGATGCTAGTCTACAAGTATGAATACTGGGTCCTGTTCCCCATTCTGACACACACTTGGCAAATAACACCTCACTCACTTAGTACCCCTGTTTGCAAAGTGGAACGAAGCCGCTTAAATACCACTTACTTTGATATTAATAGAGGATGGTACTGTTATTTAAGTCTTATTCTTTCTTATAATTCCTTTTAAAAAATCCTTTATAAGTAATTATTTTACAAAGATTAATTTAAAAATGATTATGTATTCATAGGAATAGTAGCATCTATCTAAATGCAAATGTACTCCTTCATCCTATTAAGTATCTATACTGCATATTTAAAATCTCCATAAAACTCCGTACTCCAGAAGGAATATTCTGGTCTCA